>NC_080420.1:72106783-72134283 GCF_029873635.1 Malania oleifera
AGACAAAATAGACTTTGTGTGCCTAATGGTTCTATGTGTGAGTTGCTTATGCGTGAAGCACATAGAGGTGATTTGATGGGTAATTTTGGTGTAAGGAAGACTTTAGACATGTTGCATGAACATTTTCTTTTTCCAAAGATGAAACATGATGTGGAGAGAGTTTGTCCTCGATGCGTTACATGTAGCCTGCCAAATCTAGAGTCTTGCTACATGGATTATACACTCCTTTACCCATACCTAGTGCGCCTTGGGTAGATATTTCTTGGACTCTATTTTGGGCTTGCCTAGGTCAAGGAAAGGTATGGATTCAACTTTTGTGGTTATTGATAGGTTTTCTAAGATGGCACATTTCATATCTTGTCATAATACCGATGATGCAACTCACATTGCTGATTTATTCTGTAGAGAAATAGTACGACTCCATGGTGTTCCTAGAAGTATTGTGTCTGATCGTGATGTTAAGTTCCTTAACTATTTTTGGAAAATCTTTTAGGGAAAGTTAGGACCTAAATTGTTGTTTTTTATTACCCTTCACCCCCAAACAGATGGAAAAACCGAGGTAGTGAATAAAACTTTATCTAATTTGTTGCGTACTATAATTCAAAAGAACTTGAAAAATTGGGAGGATTGTTTGCCATTCATTGAGTTTGCATATAATCAGAGTGTTCTATCTACTACTGATTTTTCACTATTTGAGATTGTTTATGATTTTAATCCACTAACTCCATTGGATTGACTACCTTTGCTAGTTAATGAAAGGTCTTGTTTGGATGGTCAAAAGAAGGCTAATATGGTGAAGAAATTCCATGAAAGTGTACCATAACACATAAAGAAGAAAAATGAGCAATATGCGATCAAAGCCAACAAGGGTCGTAGACAAGTCATCTTTGAATAGGGTGATTGGGTTTGGGTGCATATTAGAAAGGAAAGATTTCTAGCCAGTAGGCGGTCCAAGCTACACCCTTGAGGGGATGGTCCATTTCAAGTCCTTGAGAGAATCAATGATAATGCATACAAGTTGGATCTTCTAGGTGAGTATAACGAGCTACATTTAATGTTTCTTATCTTTCTATTTTTAATGTAGGTAACGATTCGACGTTGAATCCTTTTGATGAGAGGGGGAATGATGAAAATCAACAAGCACTATTAAAGGATTCATTACATGTTCTTGTTGGGCCTATCATTATAGCGATATCCAAAAAGATCAAAGAAGCACTTCATAGGCTAATTCAAGATATTTGGGCTTATTCAAAAACGGGGTACTTCAGGCTTGACCCAAAGAAAGATGAAGGCTTAATAAACTTAATCCAATTTTCTAATGGAGCTAATCTTGCTTAATGGTTGTAATCTCCTTATTAATGGTGTGCTATTCAATTATAGGATTTGACTTTTTGGCTTTTTGTCAACACATTTAATTTGTAATTTGCAAGACAACTTAGCTTGCATGGGTTTTTAGTAAGTTGTGAGAGTCATTAATGTGTCTAGTAAGTTGGTGTATTTAATGTCCTTGTCTCCCATGCTTGTGTGGGAATTGCTAAGCATTTAATGTCTTTGTCTCCCATGCTTGTGTGGGAATTGCTAAGCATTTAATGTCTTTGTCTCCCATACTTGTGTGGGAATTGTTAAGTGTTTAATATCCTTGTCCCCCATGCTAGCTATATATATCTCACCATTGTAAGAACTAAATTGATCATTGAATAGAAATCAAGAAAAAAGTGAGGATTTGTTTCTTCTTTTGGTTTTTTAGAGAACTTGCAAATTCATCAAGGATTCTTCCTTATGGTGTTCAAATTTTATACCTTCGGTTCATGATTAAGCTATAATCATTGGGTCAGGGTTTGTTACTTTATAATTTTGGTTCACGTTTCATTTATAAACGTTGGGTCGAAGTTTCCTATCAAAAATATGAATTTTAACTTTCTTGGGCAAGCATTCCAATATTGGTTGTTGGGTCTCAACGCGTGTCGATTGAGGTTCGCATCAGATAAGGCTAGAAATGCTTCAGTTGTTGTTCAGTGGTCCATTCAGTTGTGCACTCCTTCAGTGGTCCTTTGGTGGTCCATTCTCTCCCTGTAATCATCTTCCTCTTCAGCTGGTTAGACTGTCATTATCTCCAAATCTTCAATTATTCCATTACTCTCTGTTTAATGCGAACCCCAATCGACACAAGTTAAAACCCAACAATCAATATTAGAATACTTGACAAATCATACGAACTCCAATCGACACGCGTTGAGACCCAACAATCAATATTGGAATACTTTCCAAATGATGCGAATCTCAACCAACATGCATTAAAACCCAAAAATCAATATTGGAATAGTTGCCAAATGACTCAACCGACACGCGTTGAAACCCAACTATCAATATTGGAATACTTGCCCAAGAAAGCTAAAATTCATATTTTGGATAGAAAACCTTGGCCCAACATTTATAAATGAAATGCAAACCAAAGGTATCAAGGAAACTTGGGGGGCAAGGAATTACTTTTAAACATCTATAAATAGCCCCAAACTTCAAAGAATTTTTACACCAAGAAATTTCCCGCAATCAAAGTTCTCTAAAAAGCTTTCAAACTCTCTTGTGTCCACCCTACCTCAACTACTGAGTTACTGTTGATACAAATTCTGAAGTAGAGCCTTCAAAGTCTAAATCTTTCAATACTTGGAAGATATTTGGCAATCTAAATTCAGTATTGAGCTTCAATCCTTTTATATTTGATTTACTTTGAAGTATTTTTATGCTGAATGTTGTACTAACCTACTCTGCTGTGAGAGTGTCTTTTGTACACAAATTTTTCTCTACCTTGGTTCTTGTTTATAAACGATTCAAGGTTGTAGAATCGTTGGACCGAACGAGGGAATATCGTTTGGAGAGGTGGGCTCTAGCTTAAAGGAAGGAGTGATTGTAATCGCTATTGTTCCACCCATCAACAGAACTGAACTAGTGAATCCTTTGATGGTATTCCAAAGGTAAGGACGTAGGCTGGGTATAAGTCGAACCTTGTAATAGCTTTGTGTCTCTCTCTCTTCCTTACTCTTTATTTTTCAGCAATACTTACAACCTACATGTATGCTTTAAATTGTTAAAGTCTAAGTGTACGGTTGTTAAATAGACCGAAGGATAATTCGTTTTGGCTTGATCAGCATTGATTGTGGAAACCTAAAGGGACTATATTGGTTGATCATCCTAAACTTATTAATCTGAAAGTTTATTTAAAAACTAAACACAAAGAAGAAATGTGACTTTGGAATAACACAGGGCTTATATAAATCCAACGTGTTTTACACTTAGATACAGGGCTATTGATACAAAGATTAAGATATTGATTATTTTTGTTGATTGGTTATGGTTGACTTGAGTTTGTGTTTACTTGTTATGATTGTTGATATAAAACAAAGTATTAAAAAGAATATAATTTTAAAAATCCAATTCACCCCCCCCCCCCCTCTTGGGAAGCTATCCTAATTTCAATTGGTATCAGAGCCTAGTTATGAAAAATTCCTAACAAGAAGTTATAAAAAGATCTAAATGGCAAACATAGGAATAGCTCCTTTTAGAGAGGGCCAATCCTCAACTCGTCCACCAATCTTTTGTGGACACAACTACACCTTTTGGAAAAAGAGAATGCAAATCTACCTCCAACACATGGATTGGAAAGCGTGGGAAGTAGTTATGGATGGAGACCTTATTC
Organism: Malania oleifera; assembly: GCF_029873635.1. Classification (NCBI taxonomy): domain Eukaryota; kingdom Viridiplantae; phylum Streptophyta; class Magnoliopsida; order Santalales; family Ximeniaceae; genus Malania; species Malania oleifera. Next base: position 72,110,478 of record NC_080420.1, read on the forward strand.
CCACTAAAATAATAGATGGAAAACAAATTCCAAAAGAGAAAAAGGATATGATCGATTCAGATTATAAAATGCTTCAAATAAATTCGAGTGCTATAAATGCTTTGTATTGTGCTTTAGACGCTAACGAATTTAATAGGGTCATGGCTTGTAAAACGGCTAAAGAAATATGGGACAAATTAGAAGTTACATATGAAAAAACTATTGATGTTAGGGACAATAGGATAGACATGTTAACAAGCGAATATGAAGCACTCAAGATGAATCCAGATGAAACTATATCAAGTATGTACACAAGATTCACCCACATAATCAATTCCTTAAGTGCCTTAGGAAAAACCTATACCACCTACGAAATGATTAGGAAAATTTTGAGAGGTCTTCCCTCCATATGGGAACCAAAGGCTACAGCAATTACCGAAGGAAGAAACCTTAAGACCACCTCCTTAGATGAACTCATAGGTTCACTCCTTACCTATGAAATGGCTCTAAAAGAAAGAAATCCTGAACCAAAGAATAAGAAATCTATTGCACTAAAAGCATCTAGTCAGCGCTCAAGTGAAGAAGAAAGTGAAACAAGTGACTTCGATCAAGATGAATTAGCATTTATCACTAAGAGACTAGGTAAATTTTATCGAAGGAATAAAAGATTTCCTAGAAAGTTCAACAAAAGGAAAACTGAAAAATGAGAATCAAGTAGAAGAGAAAATAAAAGTAAAAATGAACCTCCAATATGCTATCACTATAAGAAACCAGGGCATATCAAACCAGACTGCCCATTGCTCCACTATAAGAAACCAGGGCATATCAAACCAGACTGCCTATTGCTCAAGAAAGACAAGAAGAAAAAAAAGGAAGCTATGAAGGCTACTTGGGATGACTCAAGCTCCAGCGAAATGGAAAACGAATCAAGTGGACAAGAGATGGCAAACATATGCTTCATGACGAATGATGAACAAGTAAATTCCTACTACTCTTCAACAGAATCTTGTAATGAATCTTGTGATCAGCCATGTGAGAGTATGCCCTCATACAAGGAATTACAAGCTGAATTGTTTTCCCTACATAAAAGATACATAAAAATTTCCAAAATAAATATAACCTTGAAGGATCAAAATAAAGAACTATTCAAGTAACTTGAATCATTCAAAACCATTGAAAAAGAAAAAGACTCTTGTATTGAGAAGTTAGAGGAAGAAGTAAGTAAAGTAACTCGAGAATTAGGCAAAACTCATAAAGAAAACTTGAATAAAAAGGATTTAGAAGTGAATGAACTTAAGAAATTAGTAGAGGATAAAGAAAAAATTATATATAACTTTACAAAAGGTAAAGATAATTTTGAAAAGATGATTGGACAACAAAGGCTACATGGGAATAAAGAAGGAATAAGTTATAATGGTAAAACAAATAAAAAGAATAAGAAATTATACATGGGATACTTCGTCAAGGAAGCCAAGCACTATGATTGCACTTCCTCAAACAACAAACATGAACACACTACTTGCTATATGTGCAAAACTAAAGGTCGCGTAATATTTGATTGCTCACTAAAAAGGAAGTATGTTAAAGTACAAGGAGAATGAAAAGTTAATAATGGAACTAACAACAAAACAAAGAAATTTAAAAGAATTTGGGTTTCAAAGACTAACACAATGAATCCTCCATTATAGGTATGTTTTAGGACAACATCGTCAACGGATAAGTGGTATTTGGACAGTGGGTGTTCAAGACACATAACCGGCGATAAGACCAAGTTTACCTCTCTAAAACGAAAGGATGGAGGATATGTCATCTTCGGCGACAATGCCAAAGGTAAGATTATTGGCATCGGGAGAATAGGTAAAGAACCTTCTATTACTATTGATAATGTGTTATTAGTAAAACAATTAAAACACAATCTTTTAAGCATTAGCCAATTGAGTAACAAAGGTTTTGAAATAACCTTTAAGAAATAAAAATGTGTTATCCAAAATCCTAAAGAAAATAAAATCTTGTTTCTAGCTCATAGGATAAATAATGTCTATTGTATAAACCTTGAGAATCTAATGAATCAAAACATAACTTATTTGGCAGCGATGAATGAAATAAGTTGGCTATGGCATAGGAAATTAGGACATGCTAGCATGGACCTATTATCCAAATTATCAAAGAAAAATATTGTAAAAGGATTACCAAATACCAAATTCATAAAAGACAAGATGTGTGATGCATGCCAAAAGAGAAAGCAAGTTAAAACAAGCTTTAAAAAGAAAAAGTAAATTTCTACCAAAACACCCCTAGAACTATTACACCTAGACTTATTTAGTCCAACTAGAACCTTAAGCCTAGGAGGAAAACAATATGCTTTTGTAATAGTGGATGATTATTCAAGATTCACTTGGGTATTATTCCTAGCAAACAAAGATGAAGCCTGTGACATACTAATCACCTTATGTAAGAAATTACAAAATGAAAAGGGTTATAATGTAACTAGTTTTAGAAGTGATCAAGATAGGGAGTTTAGAAACTAAAAGGTTGATAAATTCTATAACGAATATGGAATAAATCATAATTTCTCGGCACGTAGAACTCCACAACAAAATGGAGTTGTAGAAAGAAAATATAGAACCCTGCAAGAAATGGTAAGAACAATGATACCTAAATACTTTTGGGCTGAAGCTGTAAATACAGCATGTTACATTGTAAATAGGGTTTCTATAAGATCAAGTATAGAAAAAACACCGTATGAACTATGGAAAGATAGAAAACCTAATATCTCCTACTGTCATGTATTTGGATGCAAATGTTTTATCCTTAACACTAAAGATGATTTAGGAAATTTTGAAGCAAAATCTGATGAAAGTATCTTTTTAAGCTACTCTACAAATAGCAAAGCCTATAGGGTTTATAATAGAAGAACTCTTACTATCATTGAATCAATATATATAACATTTGATGAATCAAACAAATATGAAAATAAAATTAAGATTGATGAAAAAGAAGATATTCCACAAAAAGAAGAAGATCTTGAAATAAAAGCAGAAAATAATAATGAAACTTCAAATGAAAACATTGTAGAAAATCTAGAACTACCTAAATAATGGAGATATGCTAAAAGTCATCCAAAAAGAACAAATTCTTGGAGAAACTTCAAAAGGAATAACCACTCGAGCCTCATTGAAAAATATTTGCAACCATTATGTCTTTTTATCTCAAGATGAACCCAAGAATATTGAAGAAACCTTAAAAGATGACTCTTGGATTATAGCTATGCAAGAGGAATTAAATCAATTTGAAAGAAGTCAAGTGTGGGAACTTATACCTAAACCTAAAGACAAATCAATCATAGGAACTAAATAGGTGTTTAGAAATAAAAAGGATGAAAATGGGATAGTTATAAGAAATAAAGTTAGGCTAGTAGCACAAGGTTATAATCAAGAAGAAGGTATTGATTGCAATGAAACCTTTGCTCCTGTAGCAAGAATTGAAGCAATTAGGATGCTCTTAGCTTATGCAGCCTATAAAGATTTCAAATTATACCAAATGGACGTAAAAAGTGCTTTCTTAAATGGATATATAAATGAAAAAGTATATGTCAAACAACCTCCAAGTTTTGAAAATTCAAAAAATCCAAATCATGTATTTAAGTTAACAAAAGCTTTATATGGATTGAAACAAACTCCTAGAGCTTGGTATGAAAGACTAAGCAAGTTCCTAATTCAAAACAATTTTTCAAGAGAAAAGATAGATAGCACTTTGTTTATAAAAACTAAAAATAAAGACATGCTTGTAGTACAAATTTATGTTGATGATATTATTTTTGGAGCAACTCATGAGGATTTGTGTAATGAATTTGCTAAGTCTATGCAAAAAGAGTTTGAGATGAGCATGATGGGAGAGTTAAATTACTTCCTAGGGTTACAAATCAAACAAGCAAAAAATGGAACTTTCATAAATCAAACTAAATATATTAAAGACATGTTAAAGAAGTTTGATATGGAAGAAAGTAAACCTATAGGAACTCCCATGAGCACCGCTACTAGTTTTGACAAGGATGAAAAAGGGAAACAAGTAGATACCGAGGCATGATAGGAAGCTTACTTTACTTAACAGCAAGTAGACCGGATATTATGTTTAGCGTATGTATGTGTGCTAGGTTCCAATTGGCTCCTAAGGAATCACACCAAATAGCATTTAAAAGAATCCTTAGATATCTACTTGGCACACTTGAACTAGGCTTATGGTATCCAAAGGGAACTGAATTTGAAATGATAAGCTATTCAGATGCAGACTTTGCTAGATGCAAGATAGATAGAAAAAGCACTAGTGGAACTTGTCATTTTCTAGGACACTCTTTAGTCTCCTGGTCTTCAAAGAAACAAAATTCTGTGGCATTATCCATAGCAGAAGCAGAATATATAGCAGCAGGGAGTTGCTGTGCCCAAACATTGTATATGAAACAACAACTAAAAGATTTCAAAATTCAAAATCAAACTCTTCCAATAAAATGTGACAACACAAGTGCCATAAATATTTCAAAAAATCTAGTATCTCACTCAAGAACAAAACATATTGACATAAGACATCACTTCTTAAGAAATCATATGCAAAACGAAGACATAATGCTAGAATTTGTAAATACAAATGACCAATTAGTAGACATTTTCACAAAACCACTCTCTGAAGAGCGATTCATATTCATTAGAAGAGAATTAGGAATGATGCATATAAGAGAAGCAAACTAAACAAGTTCTCTACTTGGCAGGCGACTGCCACCTAGGTGCCACGCGATTAGGAAGTTGTTATGCACAAATCTTATATATGAAACAACAAATAAAAGATTTTAATCTAGAATATAAAACAATACCAATAAAGTGTGATAACACAAGTGCCATAAACATATCTAAAAACTCAATTTCACATTCAAGAACCAAACATATAGACATAAGACATCATTTCTTAAGAGATCATGTTCAAAAAGAGGATATAATTCTTGAATTTATAAATACAAGTGATCAATGGGCTGACATATTTACAAAACCCCTAAATGAAGAAAGATTTATACATATAAGGAGAGAACTTGGGCTAATACATAGCAGAGAAGTATATTAGAAGTGAATTTTCCAAAAGTTTATGCACTTCAGATGTCTGAACTTCACACCTCAGACGTCTGAGCACTGTAGCAGATAGGTTCAGATGGCTGAACCTAGGACTTCATACATTTGAACTCCTCCTGACTTTTAAAATTCCAAGGTTTTAAATCTTCAGACATTTGAATATAATCTTCTAACATCTAAAGTCGCGGGACTTAAATACCTTCAGCGCACTAAACCCTAACTTCAGACTTCTGAAGTTGCTTGTTTCATTCATCTGAATATCTCACTCCTCATTTTCTCTCATTCTCACTTCACTTTGAAGCCTCTACCTTACAAGGATTCATCTCACGAAACCTAGGGTAATCAAAACCTAGTGTCTTCATGCCTCGAATCAAATAGACTGCAAACAAGGGTTCTTCATTAGGGAAGGATACTGAAAATATTGACAAATGGTTGGTTGCTCCTCGTGCTTGAATCCGTTATCAAAACTCACTGAGTTCTGTAGAACCAATCTTAGGTAAAATCTTGGATGTATCATTCTTCACTACTAAATTTCTAGAAATACTTTCATTATTTCATGATATTGGTTGGCTTGATTTCATTACTCAACAACCCAAAGGTTGTTTTCCTCATTTGGTCAAAATTTTCTATGCAAACATGACATATGAAAATGGGATTTTTTTCTTCAGAGGTTAAAGGAAAGAAAATACTACTGAATTCTGAAATATTATCTCCCATTTTCAAAATTACTCAAGAGAATTTAATAGTCCTATGTTTGTTCAATCTTGGATCCTAAAACAAGGATTCACTCCCGAAGCTTTTCTTCCCATGATTATGGAAAATAAGCCTGTCTATTTTGCACATCCTCCTCTATATAAGCAACTAAACTTAAAAGGCCAGATTCTCCATAAACTTGTTTCAAATAATATCATACCAAAACAAGGCTCTTTTGATCATCTTTCTTATATCGAATGCTTTGTTCTTTGGTGTCTGCTCAAAGGAAAGAAACTAGATTTGGCTAGTTTAATCGTTAGGTGGATGTGGACCAAACTGGAATCTAATCGAGTCATTCTTCCTTACGGAGGAATTCTTACTCTTCTTAATATTACCAATATCTCTGAGTTTTTCATAAAAAGGACTCGATATGATCTTTTTAATGAAACTTCCCTCAAGCAAATGGGGTATGAAAAGGGAAGGTCAGGATGGTATTTGAAAATAGGAAGGACTACACATGCACCACCTGCCTCTGCAGCAGTCTCAGCTTCAGCATCAGCCTCAGCCTCAGCTCCAGTATCAACAGCAGCACACTCCTCTTCTACACAGGACCTTGGCTCATCTCAAGAGACACCTTCATGGTTCTTATCCTTTCAAAAGGATTTCTCCAAATTTTCATCTGAAGTACGCTTTGGACTTCAAAACATTAAAGAAAAGATCACATCACTTGACAAAAGGAACAACATCATGAAAAATCGTCTAAAGGAAGTGATCCCATGGACATTAGCTCTGCTCCTCCAAGTGGAGATGATGATGATGACTCTGCAAAAGTAGAAGGAGATTCTGAAAAATAAGGTGATGAAGAGAATAGTGAAGAAGAAGGTACTCAAGAAGAAGGAGAAGAAGGAGAAGAAGGAGAAGAGCAAGGAGATGGATCAGAAGAAGGAGATTAGGATAGTTAGAAACTACTTAGCTTAGGTTACTATGAAACTCTTTGTTTGTTGTAAAGTATCAAGTCCTATGTATCTCAAATGTTTGTGATCATGTTACAATGAAGCTTTTTGAATTTCTATTTTTGCATGAAATCATGTGAAAATTCTATGTACTGCCTCTTTGTACCGATTACCTTTTGCTATAAGAATGACTTTTTGATGGTTTTTGATAATTTTGTCACTCTTTTTGACTAATGACAAAGTGGGAGAGAGTGCTTAGTAAAGATAAAATATACATATATGATACTTATCAAATGAAAGAACTTGATATGAACAATGGATGGATATATGACACATGCGAACTTAAATTGATGTGAACAATGGATATGACACATGTGAACTTAAATTGACATGGATATATGATGAATTTTCTATTTCTATGGCTTGCAACATATATGGAACACATGATAAATTTTCTATGGCTTATAGTAAGGGGGAGTATTTCATTTTTATATGGTTTGCTTGTCATTGTTCATAGTAAGGGGGAGTACTTAATTTTTTTTAAAACCTTTATCTTTACTCCTTATTTGTCATCATAAAAAAGGGGGAGACTGTTGACCTAACAAGGTTTTTCATTCGATTTTGGTGATAACAAACAAAGGATTATCTAACTTGGAAAGGTTGAGTTTTTATGTTTCAGGATATATGGTTCAAAGTAAAGCTCAAGCATGGTTCAAGTAAAGATCAAGCATTGCTCAAGTAAAGCTCAAGTATGGTTTAAGTAAAGATCATGTATGAATCAAATGTGGGTCAAATAATTAATGATACAAGGAGAAATTAAGACATTTGTAGCTCAAGCAAAGAATTTCAAAAGACAAATTGAAGAGGATATCAAGCTTGGCATACATAGTTTTAGGAAATATATTGTAAGTATTTCAAAAGCTAAAATATCATTTGAAATAGGTTTTGAAGCTCTTTCAAGAGATTATAAGAACTTAAAAGACCTATTGAATATTTCTGAAATAAGCTTTGTAAAAGTCATAAGAGAGCAAATCAGTTTTCAAAGAAAAATATTTTTAAAAACAGGTTTTTGGGAGTTCAGATGAATGAACTTTTCAGTTCAGATGACTGAAGTGACAACTTTAGATGATTGAACTTCATGTTCAGACATGTGAAGAATTACTTCAGACGTCTGAAGATTAAGTGCAGAAGTCTGAAGATTTTATGAACCAAAACAGAACCAGGAAGTAGCAGTTCAGACGTCTGAACTCGTGACTTCAGACGTCTGAACTCGTGACTTCAGAAATCTGAACCTGGTACCTCAGATGTCTGAATCCTATCTTCAGATGTTTGACCCTGTGTCCAATTAAATTTTTACAGGGTTTCAAGAACTTCAGATGTCTGATCTCGAAACCTCATATGTCTGAACACTATTCAACGGGCAAATTTTTAAAAATCTTATTCTTTAAATTATAGCCGTTTGAACCCCAAACTTTTTAATAAATTGGGAAAATCTTTAAGGAAACTCTTACAACAAGAAAACATGTTTTGAAAGCCTATAAATACATGGTTCTTATAAATCAAAAACATACCAAGCATTGAAATTCTCTCAAGCTCTCTTGCTCTTAAAATCTCTCTTGATCAAACTCTTGCAAGCTGAAAGTATTGTGGTTATGATTTTCTTACTCATCAATTCCTGAAAGAAAGACTACTGATTTCTCATCTAGAGAAAAGGAATTTGTTGAAATTTCTGTTAAAGCTTCAAAAGTTTATTTCTCTCTTGATATTTATCTTTTGAAGTACATAATTTATATTTGTACTAATCTGCTCTTTGTGTGAGCATCTCTTGTGCACCAGCTTTTTGATATCTCTCTTATAGATTTTGGATGATTCTAGGCTATTGGATCATTGACCAAACAAGGGTATATTGTTTGGAGAAGGCGAGCTCTAGCCTTGGCCAATGAGTGATTGTAAATAGGCATTGTTCCACTCGGTAACGGAACTGCTATAGTGGAAACCTTTGGTATTTTTCCAAGGGCGAGGATGTAGGCTGTGTTGAAGCCGAACCTCGTAAAAATATTGTGCCTTTCTCTCTTCTCTACTTTCTATTCTATGTACTTGCTGTTATTGTATGATTTCAAAGTGCAGGTTGCAGGTTTTAAAGAAAGAAAGGAACAAAGATTCTTGATATTTAGAAAGTACGTTTTGATTAACCGTTTACGGAAACCCAAAAGGGAGTACATTGGTTAATCTACAGAAATCTTGATCAAGAGAAGTGCATACTAAGAGCTTACTTAAAGAAGGTGGTAAACATTTATAGGGAAATCAACAAAAGCACTAATCTTCTTGGTTGAGTGATTGAATTACTTTGATTTTATTGATTGGCTTGTTAGTTTAAATTTCAGTATTTTCAAGTTTGATTATTAGTTATCAATTGTGTTTTTCTCAGTATCATAAGCAAAACCACATAAATTTATTAAAATAAAAAATAATTCAATTCATCCCCCCTCTTGGAAAGCTATTCCTAATTTCAATTAAGATATTGATTATTTTTGTTGATTGGTTGTGGTTGACTTGAGTTTGTGTTTACTTGTTGTGATTGTTGATATAAAACAAAGTATTAAAGAGAATATAATTTTAAAAATTCAATTCACACCCCCCCCCTCTTGGGAAGATATCCTAATTTCACCCCCGCATCACTATTTGCTCCACATAATAAAGTGTCAACTTGTTCATTAGGTAGGTATTGTAAAAATAGGGAAACAATACTGGGCAATGAGAGCTTTTGACTCTTCCATCATCCTAAAAATGAACTCGATTGAATCTTGTGGTAATCTATCTAGGTCAACCTGATTTATGAGGCATAAGCTATTTCTTATATCAATCCATTTATATGCTATAAGATGTAGATCCGCAAAGGGGTTTTCTTTGAAGCTCCTTATCCTTTCATAAATGGGAGAGATATTGACATATCTATTCCTGTCTTGAATATGGATCTCACCTTTGAAATGAAAAATTACCAATAAATATGGGGACCCTGTAATGAAATCTAACTACCTTAAAGAAACTATACTGGCGAGGTCTTTATCTCCAATCCGTTAAGAAGGCATAGGTCCATGGTTTGTGAAGGATCATACTAGGTCAATAAGTCCTTGCAAGGTAACAAAGAAGGAGGAAAGCTTCTTTAGGGAAGGTTAGATGAGAAAGTGTGGGGACCCAAATACCATTCATGAATGAGAAAAGAGGGTGCCCGTCCAGGGTTTTTATCGGTGCATCAACTAAACCATATTTTGAGAGGACGAGGTGATGCAAATCATAGCACAACTTCACATGAACTAGTTCAAGTCCCAATTGGGCCAGTTACGAGAGCACGAGCAATGAAGTTTAAAGTTGTACTCAATGGACTGATTCAAGAGGCTTGGACTCTAGCAAATACGTCGAGGCCCATTGAACATAACCCACGTGAACAACAAAGATTCATCAACATGATTCAAGTTCTAGAAGAATCTGGCCAAGACTAAGCTTAAATTGGCATGTTTAAGAACACTCCTTTTTGGGTTTGATTGTAAGGTTTGCATGCCATTTATTTTCCTTTTATTTTTTTTAACTTTTATGGGCGTGTATGGTTGATAATACATTAAAGCTCCCCACTTTCCTTTTCTATTTTAGGCATGTGATCAGCCAATTAAAGGGTTGACTATCTTTTTTATTTTAGGAAAGTAAGAGTTATTTCTTACCAGATTTTAGCCCTAATTAGGCTAACTATTTTAGGAATTTTACTTGTAATGGCCAGCTTTTTAAATAGGTATCTAAGCAATGAAAAGAGGCAGATCATTATTCAGTAAATTGTGAGAGCATTTCCTCTACGGTTCTTTGAAGAACTATATGAACTTATCAGGATTTCCTGTGGTGTTCACCAACGACTTATCAAATGGTTTTTCCACCACCGTTTGTGGCATCTTTCTTACACCGAGGTTCTTGTTTCGGAATAAACAACGAGTTGAGGTCATATATACCAAGATTCTTGTTTGTCATAAACAATGGGTTGAGGTCTAGCCTTCAATTCTGAACGTAGAACGATCTTGGGTTCCTTTTCGTTGTCGGATCTCATTATTTTTGTGGGATTTGCATCATTAATGACTCTCACAACTTACTAAAAACCCATGCAAGCTAAGTTGTCTTGCAATATTACACCATTAAGTCAAATCCCATATTTGAATTAGCGTTCCATTATTAAGGAGATTACGACCATTAAGCAAGATCAACTCCATCAAAAACTTGGATTATGTTTATAAAGCCTTCGTCTTTCTTTAGGCCAAGCTTGGAGTGCCCTGTTTTTTGAAAAAGCCCAAATATCTTGAACCGTGAAATGCTTCTTTGATCTTCTTGGGAGCTCTAGTGATAGGCCCAATTGAAACATGCAATGGATCCTTCAATGGTGCTTTTTGATTCTCATCACTATCTTTCTTTAAGTTGTCAATCCCATCATGCATGAATGCATTAGTACAAACCCAAAATTAAATGCAATTACAATACAAGATAAAAAAATGTCTTCATTCTCTTTTTGATCTCTTAATTGCCATGCCATATGCTGGTTTGAAGTGAAGTTTTAGCTCTTCATGGCATTGATCGTACCTCGACTCTACGTGCCTTTGAATAGGAAATTTGTTCATGCACTAGATGCACAAGTGAGATACTTTGGATTTGTCATAATCAAAATGGGATAGGACTTATGAAGTTAACAATTTCTCCTAGTTGCATTCATTCAATCCTAGTCGCGTTCTAACATGAATTGGATCCTAGTTGCATTGGTTTAATCCAAGCTGTTTTTGTGCACGAAAATAGCTTCTAATTTGCATTCATTTGTTTGAGGTTGTGAACTTACACGAAATGGGTCCTCATTGCATTCATTTAAATCAAGTTTTTTTTGTTTTTTACCCATGATGACTCCTAGTTGCCTTCGTTCAACTTATGTCGAGTTCTTACACGTAGTAGCTCCTTATTGCATGCATTTAATTCATGAGGTCTTCTTACACATCGCTTCTAGCACGGTTGCACCATTTATCTAATCTAGATTGTGTTCTTACCCTAATGATTCCAACTTACATTCATTTAATCCAGGTCGAGTTCTTACATGTAATTGCTCCTAGTCGTGGTCATTTAATCCGGGCTGTGCTCTTACACATACTGGCTCCTGGTTGCATTTATTTAATAGTGTTTGTAAAAGTAATGGGTTTGATTTTCATTCATTTAGTCCAAGTCATATTCTTAAATGTCATTGTTCCTAGTTGCATTCATTTAATCCAGGTTGTGTGTTCTAACACGTAATGGCTCCAACCACATTTTTTTAATCGAGGTCGTGTTCTTACACATAATGACTCCTGATTTCATTCATTTAATGCAGGTCGCCTTCTTACACATAATGACTCTTGGTTATAGTCATTTAATTTAGGTCATATTCTTACAGATAGTGGCTCCTTATTGCATTTATTTAATTTAGGTCATGTTCTTACATGTAATATCTCCTAGTCATATTCACTTAATCCAGGTAGTGTTCTTACACGTAATGGCTCCTGCTCTCAGGCACTTAATCTAGGTCATGTTCTCACATGTGATGGCTTCTGATCGCATTCATTTAATTCAAGTCCTCTTCTTATACATATGGTTGCATTCATTTTAACACAGGTCATGTTCCCACATGTAATGGGTCTTGGTTACATTCATTTAATCCAAGTCGTGTTTCTTACATGTAATGACTCCGGTTGCATCCATTTAATTTAGGTCGTGTTCTACATGTAATAGCTTTTGGTTGCATTCATTTCACCAAGTCATGGTTTACACGTGATGGTTCCTAATTGCATTCGTTTAATTTATTTCATACATTGCACGTAGTGGCTTATGGTTGTATTTTATGGCCACTCCTGGTTGCTTGAATTTAACCCAGGTTGTATTCTTAAATGCCATTGCTCCAAGTTACATTTATGCAATATAGGTTGTGTACTCACCCATAATGGCTACTGGCTACATGCATTTAATCCAGGTTATGTTCTTGCACACAATGACTCTTAGTTACATTCTTGTAGTCTAGGTCATGTTTCAAGCACATAGTGGCTTAAAATTGCATTCATTTAATATGGGTCCATGTCATACGTAATGGCTCTTGGTTACATTCATTTGATCCAAGTTGTGTTCTTATACATTCAGTTAATAGGTCATGTCTTATACTCGTAATAGCTCCTGGTTGCATTCATTTAATCTTAAGTCGTGTTCTTACACATGATGGTTCCTAGTTGCAGCCATTTAATTCAGGTCATGTTCTTACACGTAATGCCTCCTTGTTGCTTTCATTTAATCCAAGCCATGTTTTCACACATATTGGCTCCTCCTTGAATGCATTCAATCCTCCAAGTGCTCATGCACATCTTGCATTCATTTAATTCAAGTCCTATTGTTATGCGTAATGCCTCCTTATTGCATTCATTAAATCCATATCGTGTTCTTACACGTAATAGCTTCTTGTTACATTCATTTAATCCAAGTCGTGTTCTTATACGTATGTAGTGGCTCCCGGTTATGTTCTTTTAATCCAAGCAGTGTCCTTATATGTAATGGCTTCTAGTTGCATTTACTTGGACTTGTTCTCACACCTATTGGCTCCTGGTTGCATTCATTTAACCTAGGTCGTGTCTATGTAATGACTCATGGTTACATGCAAATCCTAGTAGTGTTCCAAAACGTGATGGCTCCTTGGTTTGAATCCAAGTTGTGTTCTTATAAGTAATGGCTCCTAATTGCATTTATTTATCTAGGTCATGTCGTAATGGCAAAAGGTTGCAATCATTTAGTCCATGTTGTGGTCCTATAAGTAATGGATTCTAGTTACATTCATTTATTGGAGTGGTGTTCTTAAACGTAATGGTTCCACTTTACATTCATGTTCTTAGTAATATCTCCTGGTTGCATTTCATTTAATTTAGGTTGTGTTCTTACAGGTAATGGCTCTTGGTAGCATTCATTTGGGTCTTGTTTCATTCACGTAATTTGATGCAAACCTTAATCGACACGCGTTGAGACACATCAATCAATATTCCAATACTTGCCCAAGAAAGCTAAAATTTAGATTTTCGATAGAAAACCCAACATTTATAAATGAAACACAAATCGTAGGTAGGATTTGAAGCATGATTATAATTGAAGCATGAACCGAAGGTATAAAATTAACAAACCTCGACCCAACGATTATAATTAAATCATGAACCGAAGGTATAAAATTTGAACGCCACAGAGAAGAATCCCTGATAAGTTCACAAGTTCTTCGAAGAACCAATGGAAGAAACAAAAGCTCACATTTTTATTCAATGTTCAACTTTTGTAGAATGTGGCTATAAGTCTGTTTAGAAATCCCTCCATTTAAATTCAAATTCAAATCTAAATTCAAATTCAAATTTAAATTTAAATTCAAATGACGTAACCCTAAACGCCTATAACAAATAAACATAAAATAGGCCCACATGCCTATACTTATTGAAATAAAAAGTCTACACTCTTGCTTGATAAATTTGCAAATCCAGCCCAAAAGACATTACCAACAACTCATACAATCCATATTTAGTTTTAAAGACAGCATTCAATTCATCAACATCTTTCATCCTAATTTGATGATACCCACTTTCAAATCAATTTTTGTGATTACATAACCCTTGTAATTCATCCAATATGTCATTTAGACTAGGAATGGGATGTCTATACTTTACCGTAATACTGTTGATAGCCTTGCAGTCAACACACATTCTCCAAGTTACATCCTTCCTAGGCATAAGTAGCACCGGTACTGCGCACGGACTCATGCTCTCTCTCATGTGTCCTTTTGCCATCAACTCCTCAACTTGCCTTTGAAGTTCCTTTGTCTCCTTTGGATTACTCCTATAGGCTAGTGGTTGGTTAGGAATTGTCGTATATGGCACAAAATCAATTTGATGCTCTATTCCTATAATAGGTGACAATCCACTAGGCACATCGTTAGGAAACACGTCCTCACATTCCTGCAACAAAGAGACAACAACACTAGGCAAAGACACGTCAAGTTTGTTAGTATAGACATGCCTCTTTGTACAAGAGTACAAATATGGGCTGGTTGGTATAAAAAGCACTCTTGACATCACTCGCCTTAACATAAAAACTCACTTGCTTTTTTTGTTTTTCTCTAATTTTCTTCACTTTCTCTTTTCTTTTCACTCTCTATTTTCTTTTCACTCTTTTTTTATGTTTCACTCTTCTTTTCATAATCTTATTTTGAACTCTCAGTCTCACAATTTTTTCAACTCATTTTCTTTTTTCAATTTCATTTGATCTTCATAAACTTGTCTTGGAGTCAACAGTAAAAGAGTAACGGTTTTATTGTCTTTTACAAAAAAATGTCTATTCTTAAACACATCATGATTGACCTTCCTGCCAAATTGCCACAGTCTGCCCAATAATATGTGATATGCATGCATTGGAACAACATCATAAAGTACTTCATCCTTGTACTTTCCAATATAAAAAGAAAAGTGAGCACTTGCCTATTTACCTTAACCTCCCCACAACTTATATGTTCTACGGTGTTTCAATTCAATTTTTCAACTAAAGTAGTGCTAGCCACATTAGTACAACTTCCCCCATCAATAATCATACTACATACCTTGTTGTTGATGTGGCATCTAGTATGAAAAATGTTCTCACTTTGTTGTTCCATGTGCTCTTTGACTTGGGCACTTAAGCACGCCTAGCCACATGTTACTCACCCGCACCACCAAATACTTCACTTCATCATCACAAGCGTCCTCAGGCGGAGGCATTTGGTCACAATCGCTCTCACTTTCCGTTTCCACCTCTCCATCAACACGTGCAATCATGGTCCTCTAACAAACATTATGAAGCTATGTGACCTACTCCCAAACAATGAAAACACTTAATATCACGATTACAAGTTTGGGATTCAGTTTTACCTTTGACACTGGGAACTTCATCTCTCCTTTTTTGGTGGTTTTGGTTTGGACTTTGTAGTAGCCCCCTTTGTCTTTCCTCCAATTTGACCTCCATAAAGTAGAGGAGCCCAAATTTTGAAATGACCGAGTTCCTTTCCTTTTAGCTGCCATTCCACCTTTATTGCCATGTGCACCATGTCCTCTAACTCCACGTAGTGTTGTAACTCCACCACATTGGCAATGTCCCAATTCAATCCATTCAAAAAACCTTGCCATGGTAGATTCATTATCATCCTCTACATTAGCTCGAATCATGGCAATTTCCATATCCTTGTAGTAGTCATCCATGCTCCTATAGCCTTGCGTAAGACTTTGTAATTTCTGATACAAGTCCCTCTAGTAGTGACTAGGGACAAACTGCCTCCTCATGATGGCCTTCATTTCCTCCCACGTCTCAATAGACCTCTCATGGTTTCTCCTCTTATTCATCACAAGTTGATCCCATCATATAATAGCATAGTCAGTAAACTCAATGACAATGAGTTTTACCTTTTACTCCTCAGAGTAGTTGTGGTACTCAAAAATCAACTCCACCTTCTTCTCCCATTCCAAGTACGCTTCAGGATCATTTTTTTCCCCTTGGAACGATGGTATCTTCATTTTGACGTTTCTTAGGTTTCTGTTAGTCCCATCTCATCATCTCAGATCTCTTTGAAAATCTCTACCATGCCTTTTTCCCCTTGGAATGACCCTACCCTCACTATTCAATGAAGCTTGATCCTCTTCATCTTTGAACTCATCCTCGTGGTCATTATCAAAATCATCCATGTGCACACGCCTTTCTTGTCTTCTAGGATTAGGGACTCTTTGGGGACGCCCCTCGCGCCAAGTTGTAATGGTCTTGTCTTCCCATTTAATCATGATTCTCATTAAATGTCACGTTCATAGGTTCAAATTGTTGTTGCATAGCTTGCAACACGAAAGATGACTCCTCCCTTCCTTCTTTGTTTGATGTGTCGCCCTTGGAAGACATATATTGAAACTATAGAGAAATGTTAAAAATAATTCCTCATAACACTCTCTCACGTGTTTGCACTCAAATTATGTCACTCACACTCGTGTTTCACTCTTAAATTGGCTTTTTCCCAATATTAGTCTCACACCTTGATGCGAACCTCAATTGACACGCATTGAGACCCAACAATCAAAATTGGAATACTTGCCCAAGAAAGCTAAAATTTAGATTTTGATAGGAAACCTCGAACCAACGTTTAAAAATGAAATGCGAACTGAAGGTTTATGTAACAAACATTGACCCAACGATTATAATTGAATCACGAATCGAATGTATAAAGTAACAAAACTTGACCCAATGATTATAATGTAACAAACCTTGACCCAATTATTATAATTGAATCACAAACTGAAGGTAGTAAAAAACCTCGACCCAATGATTATAATTGAATCACAAACTGAAGGTATAAAGTAACAAACCTCGACCCAATGATTATAATTGAATCATGAACTGAAGGTATAAAATTTGAACGCCAGAATGAAGAATCCTTAATAATTTCACAAGTTCTCTAAATAATTTCAATGTTCTTCGCTACAATGAGTGCATGCTATTTATAATGCATGTATGAAGAAAATACTACAAAATAGGTAAATAAATTACCCAACTAATTTGTCTAGAAAGTCAATCGGCTAACTAATTTGTCACGAAAGTCAATCGGCCAACTAATTTGCCTAGAAAGTCAATCAGCCAATTAATTGATTGTCTGGAAAGTCAATCGGCTAATTAATTGGTTTGGAAAGTCAATCAGCCAATTAATTCCTAAGGAAATTACGTCCAATTAAGCAAGATTTGCTCCATAAAAACCTTGGATTAAGTTTATTACGCCTTTATCTTTTATTAGAATCAACAAGCACCATTGAAGGATCCATTGCATGTTTCAATTGGGTCTATCACTAGAGCGAGATCCAAGAAGATCAAAGAAGCACTTCATGGGTTGATTCAAGATATTTGGGCTTTTTCAAAAAACGGGTCACTCCAAGCTTGGCCCTAAGAAAGATGAAGGCTTAATAAACTTAATCTAAGTTTTTGATGGAGCTAATCTTCCTTAATGGTTGTAATCTCCTTATTAATGGTGTACTATACAATTGTGGGATTTGACTTTTTGGTTTTTTGTCTTTACATTTAATTTGTAATTTTGCAAGACAACTTAGCTTGCATGAGTTTTCAGTAAGTTGTGAGAGTCATTAATGTGTCTAGTAAGTTTGTGTTTTTATTGTTTGTCTCTCTCATGCTTGTCTGGGAATTGCTAAGTGTTTAATGTCCTTGTCCCCCATACTAGCTATATATAGCCATTGTAAGAGCAAAATTGATCATTGAATAATCAAGAAAAAAGTGAGGATTTATTTCTTCTTTTGGTTCTTTAGAGAACTTGCGAAGTTATCAAGGATTCTTCCTTATGGCATTCAAACTTAATACCTTCGATTCATGATTAAGTTGTAATCATTGGGTCGAGGTTTGTTACTTTATACTTTCGGTTCACGTTTCATTTATAAACGTTGGGTCGGAGTTTTCTATCAAAAATCTGAATTTTAGCTTTCTTGGGCAGGCATTCCAATATTGGTTGTTGTGTCTCAATGCGTGTTGATTGAGGTTCACATCATTTGGTATCTAAACTTAGGCTCTAAAATCAGGTTTACTATCCTTTTATCTTTTGTTTCTTGTTATCATTCTATCTTGTTTTGTTTGTGTTCATATTCATTGTTCTTGTTTTGTGACGTGTAACAAGTTGAGAAAAAAAAAACGTTAGAAAAGAAAAGGAAAAAAGAAAAAAAGGAGACTATCAAAAAAGAAAAGAAAGCAAAAAGAACTTTTTTTTTGTCCTACTCCTTTGATTCATTGTTTCTATAATATTTTCTTGTCGTCAGAATTATGAGAATCAACAAGCACCATTGAAGGATCCATTGCATGTTTCAATTGGGGCTATCACTAGAGCGAGATCCAAGAAGATCAAAGAAACACTTCATGGGCTGATTCAAGATATTTGGGCTTATTCAAAAATGGGGCACTCCAAGCTTGGCCCAAAGAAAGATGAATAATAAACTTAATCCAAGTTTTTGAATGAGCTAAACTTGCCTAATGGTTGTAATCTCCTTATTAATGGTGTGCAATTCAATTATGGGATTTGACTTTTTGGTTTTTTATCTTTACATTTAATTTGTAATTTTGCAAGACAACTTAACTTGCATGAATTTTAAGTAAGTTGTGAGAGTCATTAATATGTCTAGTAAGTTGGTGTTTTTATTATTTGTCTCCCATGCTTGTGTGGGAATTGTTAAGTGTTTAATGTCCTTGTCTCCCATGCTTGTGTGGGAATTGCTAAGTGTTTAATGTCCTTGTCCCCCATGCTACTTATATCACCATTGTAAGAGCTAAATTGATCATTGAATAGAAATCAAGAAAAAAGTAAGGATTTGTTTCTTTTTTTGGTTCTTTAGAGAACTTGCGAACTTATCAAGGATTCTTCCTTGTGTCGTTCAAATTTTATATCTTCGATTTATGATTAAGTTGTAATCATTGGGTCGGAGTTTTTTACTTTATACTTTCAATTCACGTTTCATTTATAAACGTTGGGTCGGAGTTTCCTATCAAAAATCTAAATTTTAGCTTTCTAGGGAAACATTCCAATATTGGTTGTTGGGTCTCAACGCGTGTCGATTGAGGTTCGCATCACATTGGGACCCAACGGTCAATATTGGTATACTTGCCCAAGAAAGCTAAAATTCAGATTTTGATAGAAAACTCTGACCCAATGTATATAAATGAAATGCGAACCAAAGGAATAAAGTAACAAACCTCGACCCAATAAGGTAACCCTAAACGCCTATAACTAATAAACATAAAATAGGCCCACACGCCTATACTTGTTGAAATAAAAAGTTTACACTAAACCACCAAGCCTATGTCGTCCTCCTCAGCTTGCATCACATGGATTAAAGCTAGTTCTTCTTCTTTCAAGCCATCTTGAATGTTGGGATCTTGCTTGAGAAATTTGTGAACTCGGCCCAAGTGGATTGCGCCAATCCTTGCATTGCTTCCTTGATCTTCTTAATTCTTGACCTTGTGATTGGCCCACTAGAACTTGCAATGGATCCTTTAATGGTGTTTGTTGAATCTCATCACTTGTTCTCACACCTATTGGCTCCTGGTTGCATTCATTTAACCCTCATGTCCATACATGTAATGACTCCTTGTTGCACGCAAATCCAAGTAGTGTTCCAACATGTAATAGCTCCTTGTTTTGAATCCAAGATGTGTTCTTATAAGTAATGGCCCCTACTTGCATCTATTTAATCCAAGTGGTGTTCTTAAACGTAATGAATCCACTTTACATTCATTTAATCCAGGTCATTTTCTTACACCTAATGGCTCATGGTTGAGTTCATTTAACCCAAGTTGTGTTCTTACACATAATATCTCCTGGTTGCATTCATTTAATCTTTTGGTAGCACTCATTTTGGTGGTCATGTTTTTCCACGTAATGGCTTTTATTCATTTAACCAAGTTGTGTTATGTACACGTAATGACCCTGGGTTGCATTCATTTAATCTACGTCTTGTTTCACTCATGTAATTGCTCCTAGTTGCGTTCATTAAATCCTAGTCACGTTCTTACACGCAATGAACTAGTTGCATTGGTTTAATCCAAGCCCTTTTTGTGCATGAATATAGCTTCTAATTTGCATTCGTTTGTTCGAGGTGGTGAGCTTACACAAATGGGTCCTTGTTGCATTTTTTTAATTCAAGTTTTGTTTTTACCTATGATGTCTCCTAGTTGCCTTCATTCAGTCTGTGCTGAGTTCTTACACATAATAGGCATGCATTTAATTCACGTCGTCTTCTTACACATAATGTGATAAAAATCAACAAGCACCATTAAAGGATCCATTGCATGTTCTAGGTGTGATGAGAATCAACAAGCACAAGATGCGAAACTCAAACGACAAGCGTTGAGACCCAAATCAACAAGCACTTGATGCAAACGTCAAACGACACGCGTTGAGACCCAACAACAAATATTGGAATGCTTGCCTAAGAAAGCTAAAATTCAGATTTTTGATAGGAAACTCCGACCCAACGTTTATAAATGAAACGTGAACTTCGGTATAAAGTAACAAACCCTGACCCAGTGATTATAGCTTAATCATGAACCAAAGGTATAAAATTTGAATGCCACAAGGAAGAATCCTTGATAAGTTCACAAGTTCTCTAAAGAACCAAAAGAAGAAACAAATCCTCACTTTTTTTTTTTTTAATTTCTATTCAATGATCAATTTAGCTCTTACAATGGTGAGATATATATAGCTAGCATGGGGGACAAGGATATTAAACACTTAACAATTCCCACACAAGCATGGGAGACAAGGACATTAAATACTTAGCAATTCCCACACAAGCATGGGAGACAAGGGCATTAAATACACCAACCTACTAGACACACATTATTGACTCTCATAATTTACTAAAAACACATGCAAGCTAATTTGTCTTGCAAATTACAAATTAAATGTAAAGACAAAAAGCCAAAAATTCAAATCCTATAATTGAATGGCACACCATTAATAAGGAGATTACAACCATTAAGCAAGATTGGCTCCATCATAATATTCACTACCTTGGTTTGTCCATCTGTTTGGGGGTGACAAGTAGTCGAAAACAGCAATTTAGTTCCTAACTTTCCCCACAAGACTTTCCAAAAATAGTAAAGGAACTTAACATCACAATAAGACACAATACTCCTAGGAACACCATGGAGTCGCACTATTTCTCTAAAGAATAAATCAGTAGTGTGGGTTGCATCATCAGTTTTATGACAAGATATGAAATGTGCCATCTTGGAAAACCTATCAACAACCACAAAAATTGAATCCCTACCTTTCCTTGACCTAGGCAAGCCTAAAACAAAGTCCATAGAAATATTTACCCAAGGCGCACTAGGTACGAGCAAAGGAGTGTATAATCCATGTGGCAAGACTCTAGATTTGGCAGGCTACATGTAACGTATCTAGCACAAACTTTCTCCACATCGCGTTTCATCTTTGGCAAAAAAAAATGTTCATGCAACACATCTAAAGTCTTCCTTACACCAAAATGACCCATCAAACCACCTCCATGTGCTTCATGCAGAAGCAACTCACACATAGAACTATTAGGCACACAAAGTCTATTCTCGCTGCCTTCTCATATGCTTCGTACACACTAGCAAAGTCATCATTATTAGCTTTACCGTGATCCCAAGAGTGGGGTGAATTGGTATTATTAAAATTAAGCACCTAGGTATTCCTCCTAACAGTAGTATGTTCACAACCCTATGGTTAATCTAGTGCGAGCAATATAAATATAACAGGAATTTAAATGAAGCGATTTAATTAATAGCACATGCACCAGAAGAGCAATAAAGTAAGAGTGACACACTGAGATGTTATTGAGGTTCGGCCAATTGCCTATGTCCCCGCCTTGGCTAATAAGCACAAGGATTATCACTATCACTTACTCACTTAATCGGGTGGAGCGACACCTATACAAATTTGGTCAATTAGCACAGGGCTAACCTCAACCTTTACACCAATCCTTACCGGGCTGAATTACCGCCCCCTCAGGCCACGCCTGGAATCACTCAGATTTATAATCAAATGGCACAATGAAATAGTGCTTTCACGTAAATCAAATTTGTACCCAAGTAATGCACTCAATCACAAACACATGAGTCACATGAATATAGTGTAAGCTCAGTGATGTGCTTTTTGCTTAATCAATACCCAACACAGTATAGACAATATGAAGCTCAAGAGTATTCAATACAATACAATCAGTATGATGCTAAAAAATAATCAACACAAGCAATGACTTGGAATCTAAACAAAATATTTCAACAATACATCAATATTCCGAGTATACTATGCAGAAAATCAAACTAGTTTCAAAAAGGTTTTCTTCAATGAAATGAGTACAAAGCCAGTTTGAAAGGGTTGCTTGCTTGTTTGAAAAATCTTTGCACACCAAAGTCAAAGCTATTAGATACATGCAATGAAGTGCAGATATCCTAAGCTTTATAGGTTTAGTCCCACATGAGATTTATAAATAAGAAATCCGTGGGATAAACCTAAACTATACTCCCAACAAAATAAATCTCAAGCACACACAAACAATGGGAGTAATAGCTTTGACCACCAAATAAACAAACACCAATGAAACTCTCACAATCTCAGATTTTATCAAAGGATGCAAGCTTAAGAGTTTTAGGGCAAAAATTTGATTTTCAGGAGAGAGAGAATTTTTGCTCTTCACTTTGCTAATCTGTCCTTAATCATGCAAATGAAGGCCTATTTATAGGCTGGTAAAAATTTATAGCTGTTCGGGACACAATGGGAATAATTAAGAAAGTCCCGAACAATTAAAATTTACTTAGCCCGTTTAAACTTAGTTTTACCATGGTTAAACTATTTTTAACCGGATGAAGTTCGGGTGGCTGAACTTGAGTTCGGTCGCCCGACAAGACACAACTCAAAAAGATGTTCAAAGAAGTTCGGTCGCCCGTGTCTTAGTTCAACAACCCAAATCAAAGTCAGTAGCAAAGCTACGTGACTTCGGGTGCCCGGTGGTTTGTTCGAGTGCCCGAACTCTTGAGTTCGATCGCCTGAGTCAGTTTTTAAACTGAAATTCTTGGTCGCCTGAGTTGGTAAGATGTCCCTTTCGAGACATTCGGGTGGCTAAGGAATATGTGAACATTTTAAGTTCGGTCGCCCTAGCTCAGGTCAACATGTTAGCCTCCATGGTTCGGTCACCCGAGGCAGTTTGAACTGCCAGGGTTCAGTCGCCCGTCCCCTATGAGTTTGTTTAGATATATTTCAATTTAAGCACTATTATTTCACACTCATATTTTATGCAATGTGTGTATGTGTGTGGGAGCCTAGGGTCTTACTATGGTCAAGTTGAGCTCACACTATATGTTGTGTGCATGATGTGCAGGTGATGAGCATACAAGCTATATCCTAGATTACTATTACAGACCTTATTACAGATATGACTATATACTACAATGTAAATTACA
>NC_080420.1:73841783-73954283 GCF_029873635.1 Malania oleifera
TAGCTCTTTTATGAAGCTTTACAAATTGTTAATAATGCGAGTTTTAGAATTAAAATAAATCAATGATAGTTATGTGGTGTCTAAGGTGCAAAAATTGTAATATGATAGTAATCATATTAAACATATTTAGTTAAGATATTTGAAATTCATATTTGTGGGATAATGCTAAATGTGAGAAGTTTTGGAATCTGGTATTGGAGAGAGTGGTTGAGATGCTTGATGGTTGGAAGGGGGCACTTTTTTCCCTTGAGGTATAATTACCCTTATCAAGGCCTGTTTATCTAGTATCCCCTTATATTATTTGTCTGTTATTAGGATTCTAGTGGGGATTGCTAATAATAGATTGAGAAAATTGTGAGAGACTTGTTGTGGTTTGGTGTCAGGAGCATTAGGGATCATTTAGTAAGGTGGGAAGAGGCTTGTAGGTCTAAATTGGGGGGAGGGCTGGATCTTGGAATTTGGTGTCTAAAACATCGCCTTCTTAGCTAAATGGTTATGGAATTTCCCCTAGAAGATCATTCCCTTTGCTATAGGGTTATTAGAAGTAAGGATGGGTTGGGCGGGAATGCGTGGGATACCAACGTTAGTTTGCGATGTTCATTGGAGAACGCATGGAGATCCATTTTTCAGATTTGTCCCTTATTTACTCCTCACATTCAATTTGTGGTGGGGAGGGGCTCTTGGATTCGCTTTGGGGAAGATCCATTGTTTTGGAATGGTGTTCTAGGCACATTTTTTCCTCGTCTCTTTTGTTTGAGCTTTGGGCATAATAGTAACTTTTCTTTCTTTGTGGTTGATTCGGATTGCCATTTGGGTTTTTGAAACTTTCATTTTAGAAGATCTCAAAATGATAGAGAGCTAGTGGAACTTTCCTCTTTGTTGTCATTATTTAACAATTGTCATCTTTCTTGAAGGTAGGGATACTCGATCTTGGGCTTTGGATCATTTGGGGGTGTATTCTTGTAAATCATTTTTTGGATTTTTGACCCATTCCCATTCTTATTATCCCCAAAAGTTCCCTCCAAAATTAAGGCTTTCATTTGGCTGATTGTGCTTAATAAAATATATGCTTGCAGATCAGGAGACCTTTGACGGCCTTTTCTCCAGATGTTTGCATGCTCTGTTAGTTGAATTCTGAAACAGCACCTCATCTGGTTTTACACTGATTATGCTTGGAGAACCTGGAATAAATTATTTGGTGCTTTGGTAGAAGCTTGGGTTTGCTGGGCATTGGTGGAGGGAATGTTGTCTACTTATTTGGAGGGCTTTGGAAGAAGGAAGGAGAGGGCTGCACTTTGGAAATGCAGTGTTTTCCATTGTTATGGGGATTATGGCTGTAGCATAGTGTGTGGATCTTTTCAGGGAGGAAATTTAATGGACAGCTGGTCTGGGAGAAGATTCAATACCTGGTCTCTTTATGGTGTGTTGTCTTCTGGTGCTTCAAGGGAGTCAGCCTTCCACAGGTTCAGTGAGAATGGAGGAATCTGTTGCTTTGATTTTTTCCAAATTTTTATTTGTTTTATTAGTTAACTTTTTCTTAATTTTGCCAGATTTTTGATGGCAGTAGTCTTATTCTCCTTTTTTGTATTCTCTGCTCAATGAAATCTCTTCTTATGTTATTAAAAAAAATGGAATTCATAAACCAATTAAATATTATTTATTATGCATGTATATATAATTTAGACCCAAATGGTCAAATAAAATGTTGTTGCTAATATCTAAGTTTAATTTTTCATATAATTTCAAAAGCCTTTGTAATAATATTTATTTACAAAAGAGAAAAATTTCAATTTTGGTTTGAATCTCAAATTTGGCTTCAAAAAACTTCCATTCTGTAATTAAAGATTTCGATGAAATTTGAGATCTTGATACTCTTTTGTTAATGATTCATAGAAATAATTTTGTTTGCAGAAATTGATCACTATTAGATTTTGAGGGTGATGGAAAGTGGAAATTTCTACAGAAATTTTGAGAATTTTGTGGAATTCATAAGTTTACGAGTCACCTCATTATTGTAAAGTTCATGAAAAACTCTCAACGAGTCAGCTGTAACCAGATTCCGTAACCGTTAAAAGAAACATAACTTAAACCCGTAGGCCTAGAACTTTCTTCCTTTCAATACCAAAATCTGCCTTCCTAACCTTTCCCTCTCAAGTATAAAGGAAGATTCATCAAATCCCGGTGAAGATCAAACAAGCAGCAAATCAAGCAACAATCACGGGCCTAACAACAAGCAAATCAAAGATTGAATTTTGAATTTTGATTCTGTTTTTAAAAGTTGCAACTGATCAGATTCTTAGCCTTATTTTTAGCATTTACTTGTAGAACTAGTGCTTGTAAATCCTATATATATTCTACACGCAACTATGTAGTTTTTGGTGTGCTGCAATACAATTGTTCTTCTTTGAAAACAAATATCAGTGCATATTTACTTCTTATCGTGGTATCAGAGATGTCAAACTCAAACGAGAATTCGATCCCTACTCCTGTAATGTCTTCTGCACCCACAAACAATCCACTACCCACCACAGATGCTCCTCTGATTGCCTTAAACATCACAACTCAGATCAATGACAAACTCACTCCCTCCACATTCCCTCAATGGCGTGCCCAATTTGAAGCTTTACTTATTGGCTACAATTCAATTGACTATGCTACCGGTGATAAACTGTGTCCTCGCATCAGAAATTCCTCTGATTCTGCCCTTCAAAACACCCATTGGGTAAGGGAGGACAAATTAGTTCTCAGTGCCATTCTCGCCTCCACTTCATCCACCATAACTTCATTCATCTCCGCTGTTACCACATCCCACCAAGCCTGGAAAAAATTAAAAATGATGAATGCTAGCAAATCACGGAGCCGTGCAATGCAATTGAAGGATGAACTCACATTAATCAGGAAGGACAATCGTTCGATTCAAGACTATATGCACACCATTGGCCCTTGCCGATGAGATTGCACTCATCGATCAACCTATTTCTAAGGATGATCTTACTCTCTACATCCTCCACAGTCTGGGACCAAACTCTCGGGAGATTGCTGCTCCTATTCGTGCAAGTGAACGCCCGATCCATTTTGAAGAACTCCATGATCTTCACACGAGTCATGAGAGTTATCTGCGTCGCCTTGAATCCTCCACACAGCAGCTCGTTGCCACAGCTAAGTTCTCTAGTAGGAGGACTTTTCCCAACTCTTCAGGCGGAAATACCAATTCTAGGGGCTTCACCAAAGGTAATAATTTGGCCAGCACAAAACTGATGGCTATTCGGCCCACAATCGCTCTAATAGCGGTCCACGGGACAACATGAAGTTTAATAAACCCAATGGTCAACACCGGTATCAACCTAAATGTCAACTTTGTGATCAATTGGGCCATATAGCTAAATATTGCCCTAGAATAAATCTCTCTGAGGCATCCGCAAATTGTGTTTCTACCACACCAGCTTCGGACACCAAGTGGCTCATTGACTCGACTGCTTCTCACAATATCACTGACAATCTTGCAAATTTATCGGTTCACTCCGAATATGATGGAACTGATGAAGTTGTCATCGGTGATGGATCAGGTTTGCGTGTCTCACACATAAGTTCTTTGGTATTCCATTCACCCACCCGCCCTTTTCATTTAAATGATACCCTTTGTGTTCCTAGTATACGTAAAAACCTAGTCTCTGTTCATCATTTCACTACTCAAAATAAAGTTTTTGTTGAATTTCATCCCACATTTTTTCTTGTGAAGGTTCAAATCACGGGGGCGGTCCTTCTCAAAGGTGAATGCAAAAATGGTGTTTACATGTTTCCGGACTCACTGGTCTCTACTTCCAAAATGGTTGCAAATGTGCACGAACGGACGTCGCTCGATGGTTGGCACAAGCGTCTAGGACATCCGTCTCAAAAAATTGTTCAGCATCTTGTTAATTATTTTTCACTTCCAATAAACAAAGAGAAAGTGTCTCATCTTTGTACCTCCTGCTCAATTAATAAAGCACATAAACAACCATTTCGTTCAAATAGTCTCCAAAGTCGTGCACCACTTGATCTCATTTACACAGATGTTTGGGAACCTTCCAACATAGTTGGTCTTGATGGGTCTCGTTTTTATTTAATCCACGTTGATCATTTTACTAAGTACATTTGGTTTTATCCTATGGTGACAAAATCCAGTGTGAGTAGTATTTTTCCTCAATTCAAGCATCTTGTTGAAACAAAATTTGCAACAAAAATATAAAGTCTTTATTCCGACAATGGTGGAGAATATATTGCGCTTAAACAATATCCCTTTATTTTTATGGAATAAGTCACTATACTACTGTTCCTCACACACCACAACAAAATGGTGTTTCCAAGCGTCGCCATCGTCATTTTGTGGAAATGGGGCTCACTCTTTTACGTGATGCATCTCTCCCCTTGTCCTACTAGCCTCATGCTTTTTCCATAGCCGCTTACCTCATTAACCGGCAACCCACTTCCTTGTTACAAAAAAAAATCTCCATTTGAAGCCTTATTCAAACAAACACCAAATTATCTTAAATTAAGAAAATTTGGTTGTCTTTGTTTCCCACTTACTAAACCTTACAACACAAACAAACTTCAACCAAAAGCAATCCCGTGTCTATTCATAGGTTATTCTCAGACCCATAATGCCTACAAATGTCTTGATATAAGTACGAGCAAAATATACATCTCTTGCCACGTTACCTTCGATGAGACACAAAACCCTTTCTCGGCTTCTCTTCCTTTGCAACAATCCGTCCAGCTTCCGTCTCCGATCGTAGCTCCACCCACGAGTGTGCCGTCTCCACCGCAACCCCAACCAGTGCACTCGAATCGTGTCACCAATTCCGCATCATCTTCAGGTACTCCCTCTGATCATCCTTCGCATACTTCCTTAGATTTGCCAGAACCTTCGTCATGCCCTAGACCCAATTTTACGCATCACACTGAGGGTTCTTACCCATCTATGCACCAAGACATTACCTTGCCCCAATCTCACATGGAAATCTCACGGACATCCCCTGTTCCGACAGTCTCCCAACCACAACGAATTCATCCCATGGTCACTCGGTCAATGAATCAAATATATAAACGCAAACAATTTCATGCGGTCACAAAACACCCAATTCCCCCTACTATTGAACCCAGTTGTGTGAGTCATGCGCTTCATGAGCCTCACTGGAGATAAGCAATGTCTGAAGAGCTCACAACTCTAATGAGACACAGCACATTTGATCTAGTCTTGCCACCTAAACAGTGTACTCCTATAGGATGCAAATGGGTGTTTCGGGTGAAACGAAAAGCGGATGGGTCGATTGATCGCTTTAAGGTGAGACTTGTAGCAAAGGGTTACAATCAACGACTGGGTCGGGACTACAAGGAAACTTTTAGTCCAGTTGTGAAACCAGCCTCTATCAGGACTGTTTTAACAGTTGCAGTGACACAAGGGTGGTGCTTGAGACAATTCGATGTCTTGCATGGGAAATTGATTGAGAATGTATACATGGTCCAACCTCCGGGCTTCAAAGATGAGGCAAAACCTAATCGTGTCTGCAGGCTAAAGAAAGCGATTTATGGTCTTAAACAGGCCCCACAAGCATGGTATTCAGCTCTAAAATAAGCAATTATGGATTTTGGTTTCAAAACTTCCAAGGCCGACTCTTCCTTGTTCATTTACAAATCCAACTCTGTCATTTGCCATTTTTTGGTGTATGTGGATGATTTGGTTATTACAGGAAATGATTCTACCTTTGTTTCATCAAGTATTACTCAACTTGGCAATCGGTTCTCCTTAAAAGATCTGGGCTAGGTTCATTTCTTCTTGGGTATGGAGGTTATCCCAACAACAAGAGGGTTCTTCCTATCCCAACACAAATACATCAGAGATTTATTGACAAAGACCAATATGCAAGGTGCAAAAGATGTTACCACCCCGCTGTCCACAAGCACTGCACTTACATTACTTGATGGAACATCGTCGGTTGATAGCTCAGAATTTCGAAGTGTCATTGGTGGCCTGCAATATTTATCACTTACATGTCCGGACATTTCATTTGCTGTGAATAAGTTGTCTCAATTTATGCTGTGAATAAGTTGTCTCAATTTATGCATAAACCTACAACAACTCACTGGACAGCTGCAAAAAGACTGCTTCGATACTTGAAGCATACTATTTTTCATGGGGTTCACATCCAGAAGAGCTCATCTCCAAATCTCACCACCTACTCTGATGCTGATTGGGCAGGTAACTTTGATGATTGAAAATCAACTTCAGCTTACATAAGCTTCCTTGGTTCTAACCCCATATCTTGGAGTTCCAAAAAACAAAGGGCCATCGCAAGATCATCAACTGAAGCTGAATATCGAGCACTTGCAAATGATGCCTCTGAAACATTATGGCTCCTCTCTTTACTTTCTGAACTCGGCTTCACTATTCCAACCTCCCCAAAACTGCTATGTGATATTTTAGGAGCAACCCAATTGAGTTTTAATCCTGTCCAGCATTCACGGATGAAGCATATTCAGATTGACTTACATTTTGTTGTGATATTGTGCAAAAGGGTACCCTAAATGTTCATCACGTTAATACTCAAGATCAACTTGCTGATCTCTTAACAAAACCTTTATCAAGGCCACGTACAAAAATTCTCAGAAACAAGATTGGAGTAGCCGATGGCACCTCCATCTAGCGGGGGCGTATAAAGGAAGATTCATCAAATCCCAGTGAAGATCAAATAAGCAGCAAATCAAGCAACAATCACGGGACTAACAGCAAGCAAATCAAAGATTGAATTTTGAATTTTGATTCTGATCGGATTCTTAGCCTTATTTTTAGCATTTACTCGTAGAACTAGTGCTTGTAAATCCTGTATATATTCTACACGCAACTATATAGTTTTTGGTGTGCTGCAATACAATTGTTCTTCTTTGAAAACAAATAACCAGTGCATATTTACTTCTTATCATCAAAAGTCTTTTCCAATCATATGGTATCAATCGAATCCCTCAATCATAATAAGTCTAGCCTCAACCTCTTCCGACTAAAGATTTGTAAAAAAACCAGTAATCTCCTCCACAACCAAATTTGGAACCTTAACATCCCCTTCACTTGTTTACAACTCCCAGTCATTGACTTTAAATGTGGTTAAATTCACCTGCAATTTGTACTGGATCTTAATATTACACATGCAGAATCTTCCATGCTAAATTATAATGACCGTGAAGTAGTAAATTTTGTGAGCCTGGAACTGGTGCGATACTTAATGATGCTTTTAAGAATATTATGTTTACTTTTGGATTCAATTATTAGGTACAAATGCATTCAATTTTTCATTATGATAATTCCCTACCCTTGTTTGTTTTGTGCAGGCTCTTTCATGTTTGATTGAAGCATTACATTCAGTCAAGGAATTGGAGCCAGTTACCATGAATAGTGGTAGTCCAGTTATTGTTCTGTTTTGAAGGGTTTGCAATTTAATTGTTCACTTGTCAGCTTTTTAAGGATGTACTCACTTGTATAAAATTCTATATGTTCAGGATCCTCCCATTTAAATCTTGCAATCTTTCACTCAGCTGCTGAGATTTTTGAAGTTATTGTTACTGATTCAACTGCTTCTTCACTGGGTTCTTGGATTGAGCATGCTATGGAACTTCATAGGGCTTTGCATTCCTCTTCCCCAGGGTCCAATAGAAAAGATGCTCCTACACGTCTCTTGGAATGGATAGATGCTGGTGTAGTCTATCATAAAAATGGGGCTATTGGTCTTCTTCGGTATGCTGCTGTTTTAGCTTCTGGTGGAGATGCACACTCAACTTCAACAAGCATTCTTGTATCAGATTCAATGGATGTGGAAAATGTTGCTGGAGAGTCTTCCAGTGGCTCCGATATTCGTGTGGTGGAGAATCTAGGAAAAATTATTTCTGAGAAGTCTTTTGACGGGTTTACTCTTCGTGACTCTTCTGTGGCGCAATTGACAACTACATTTAGAATATTGGCTTTCATTTCAGAAAACTCGGTATGCATATCAATTATTTCTTTGCTATGTGATAGGAATGACTTCTGACCTGACTAATTATTGTCAAATTGGTGAAGGCTGTTGCTGCTGCTCTTTATGATGAAGGTGCCATAACAGTTATCTATGCAGTTCTGGTCAACTGTAGGTTCATGCTTGAGAGGTCCTCAAATAGTTATGGTAAGTTACAATCTATTACTTGTTTTGATTATGGATTGCTTGCAAGGAATCAGTAGAGACAATGGGACATTTGTTGACTCGAAGATAACGAGCGATGATTTGGTTTGGGGACTTTCAGGTTCCAACATTAAAAAACTTCCTTAAGATGTATATGTGCAAGCACATGTTTTTGTGTATTTGCATTCACCTGGGAGCATGCATGCATGCACATGCACACGTCTGAAGTCTGCACATGCATAGTGTCTATGAAGAGAAATTTCTTTCAATCTATATCTTGTGGAACATATTTACCTATTGTTTAATCTAAGAGCTAAGTTGTAATTATCATCTGACCTATTATTGTTATTGTTAAATGATATCGACTTGATAGTTCTTATCATTCAGTTGAGTATTTTGATGGTCTCTGGAATATTGTGATGGAAGGGAGAGTCGAAAACTAACAAGGAAGAGGATAAGATGGCATTGCTCCTCTACAAGCAGCTCTTGGGAATGCCTAAAGTAAAGGATAGCTTTCAGATGGTTTGAATATTCTCATTGTTTGTGTGTTTACTAGCGATGTGCTGAAGAGGACAAGATGGCATTGCCCCTCTACAAGCAGCTCTTGGGAATGCCTAAAGTAAAGGATAGCTTTTAGATGGTTTGAATATTCTCATTGTTTGTGTGTTTGCTAGAGATGTGCTGAAGAGGCCGTCTGAGGAGGACAAGGTGGTGGTGGTTTTTTTTATAGATTTTTTCTGTTCTGCTCCTGCTGTCAGCAAGCGTAGGGGTTTGGTGGCTGCTGCAGCAGTGTGGCGACTAAAGTGGATTACTTTGGCAATGTAGTGGTTGCTAGAACCCATTATTCTTTCATCAGGTTGTAGCACGCACACGATATAAAGGGTTTTTAAGGGTTTTTATTACAGCATATCCGTTGCATACAGGCCTTCACATGTAGTATTGTTGTTGGATTTGTTTTGGGCTAAGGACTGCTTTTGAACCTTGTGGACGCCGGATTCTGTCCGGGGGTGCCGATGAAGAAGGAATGTCGGTCCCCAAACAAGAAAGAAAGGGTTTTGATGGGAAAGGGGTAAAAACATTTAAAAATTGAGTCGCCACATACATATATATACATACACATACCACACACACACACAAATACACACATTACACACATATATAGAGGCATATCTAACATACACAAATACACACACATATAGTTAATATACTCGCATAAACTTTCATATATATATATATATATATATATATGTATATATTATATACATATACACACACACATGCCCATATGCATTCATGTATGTCAACATACATACATGCATTTTCTTGCTTCACCACGCATGGCATACATGCATACTCACACATGCATGCTCATCACACACACACACACACAGTTCACAAAGCGCACACACAGCATACACCTGAAACACACACATGCACGATGGGCAGGGAAAAAGGGAGCAGTGAGGGGACATGAAAGAGGGGATGGAAGATGTGGGTGGCACGGGAAATGGATGGAGGAGAGAGAAAAAGGAGGGGGGAGGGCCCCCGCTGGTGTTAATGGTGGGGGCTGTTGGCGCCATGCACGGGGAAGAGAGGAGAAAGAAGCCGCACTAACCTATTTTTAATTTAGTTTTTTTTCTTGAAAAATCGTTTTCATTTTTTTTAAAAATATTTTAATTTTCACTTTTTAAAAATCCAAATATATTATTGTAATATCATAATATTTAATTTTTTGAATTTTTTAAATTTAAGGAAAAGGTATGTGTGATCCACCAAAAATGGCCAAAAATTCCACGAATGTCCAAAAAAGCTAAAAAACTTTAAAAAAGTCAAAATTTGCCTCGATTTTCGTGCCAAAGCCCAAAATTACAAATTGACCCTTCTTACCATTCTTGTTTGCCTCGAATCAATTGGTATAGTTGGATTTGGCAAAAAGTAAGCCGAAAAGCCAAAAATTACGGGGCTTCTGTCTTGATTTTTGTGTTGGAGGGAGAAATTGTTGGGGGACACTACTTTACCATTTTGGACAGCTCCAGATCACCCGGTGCTGTCAGAATTGGCGAAAAAAGATTAGAAAATAAAAAAATGACAGAGTTTTACCTTGATTTGCACGCACAAAATAAAAATTTATGTATGACCTTTTCTTACTGCGTTGGATTGCTTCGGATCACTCAATGCAATCAGAATTGATGGAAAAAGATGAAAAAAGCTCTGACTGACAAGGACTTGCCTCGATTTGTGTGCCTATGGTCGAAATCCTTGTTAGACCTATTTATTTATTTATCATTATGATTATAATTATTATATATAATTTTAGATTGCTTTAAATCACCCGACACAATCATATTTGGCAAAAAGTGGGCAAAAATGCTTGGAATGATAGGGATTTTGTCTTGACTTGTGTGCACAAGGTCAAAATTGTTGTTGAACCCCACCTTAAAGTTTGAACGATTCCATGTCACCTAGCATAGTAAAAAATGGCAAAAACATGTGAAAAATGGTAAAAAAGTAAAAAGGTGGAAAAAGAAAAAAGGCTTACCAGCTTTCGTTTTGGGCATTCTGTCAAAATGGCCATTGACGACGCCTCTTTGGTTGAGACCTTCAAAAAAATGGTCGGACAAAGATAGAGATGTCTATTTTGACTGAATGTTAAAAAGGTTGTTAGGTTAAGAAAAAACAAAACAAAAAGGGTGATTGAAGTGATTGACCTGGAGAGTTGTTGATCTCGAATTGTGAAGTCATTAGAACCAATTTTTAAGGGATTGGGTGGAGCGATCGATCTCAAGAGCCGTTGATCCCGAACTGTCCAATCACTATAACACATGCTTAGGGGGAATTGAGTGAAGTGATTGACCTTAAGAGTTGTTGATCCTAAACTGTCGAATCACTTTGACATGCACATAAGGGGAGGAAACTGGCCATGGGGGCACTAACAATCTAAGTCCAGTTGGGAGGAAAAAAGTACTTGATGAAGGGAATTGTAAGACCTCTACATTGTCAAGTCATTTGGAACAAAGAAACGTCCATGAGGACGTTACCCATCTTAGACCAGAAAGAGTGCTTGACAAGGGGAATTGCATGACCCCTACATTGTCAAGCCACTTCAAACAAAAATTATCCATGGGGACTGCCGATCTCGGACTAGCTAGAGGGAAATACTTGACGAGGGGAATTGTATGACCCCTACATTGTCAAGTCATTCTGTCATTTAACAAAGAAACATCCATGGAAACCCTACCCATCTCGGGCCACAAAGAGCGCTTGACAAAGGGAATTGCATGACCCCTACATTGTCAAGCCACTTGGAATCATAGAACTGTCCATGAGAACCCTACCCATCTCGTACCAGTTGGAAGAAAAACGCTTGACGAGGGGAATTGTATGACCCCTACATTGTCAAGTCATTTAGAACAAAGAAACATCCATGGGGACTCTACCCATCTCGGGCTGGAAAGAATGCTTGATGAGGGGGATTGCACTATCCCTACATTCTAAAGCCACTTGGAACAAAGAACTGTGCATGGGGACCCTACCCATCTCGGACTAGTTGGGGGAAAATACTTGAAGAGGGGAATTTTATGACTCCTACATTGTCAAGTCATTTAGAACAAAGAAATGTCCATGGGGACCCTACCCATCTCGGACCAGAAAGTGCGCTTGATGAGGGGAATTGTAGGCCTTTACATTGTTAAGCCTTTTGGAATAAAAGAACTATTCATGGGGACCCAAACCATCTCGAATCAGTTGGAAGAAAAACACTTGACGAGGGGAATTGTATTACCCCTACATTGTCAAGTCATTTAAAACAAAGAAACGTCAATGGGGACCCTACCTATCGGACTGAAAATGGTGCTTGACGAGGGGAATTGCATGATCCATACATTGTTAGGTTACTTGGAACAAAGAACTGCCCATGGGGACCCTACCCATCTCATATTAGTTGGAAGAAAAATACTTGACGAGGGGAATTGCATTACCCGTACATTGTCAAGTCATTTAGAACAAAGAAACGTTCGTGGAAACCCTACCCATCTTGGACAGGAAAGAGTGCTTAATGAAGGGAATTGCATGACTCCTACATTGTTAAGCCACTTGGAATCAAAGAACTGTCCATGGGGACCCTACCCATCTCGGACTAGCTAGAAGAAAAACAATTAAGGAGGGGAATTGTATGACCCTACATTGTCAAGTTATTTGAAGCAAAAAAAACATTCATGGGTACCCTACCCATCTCGGACTAGAAAGGGTGCTTGGCGAGAGGAATTGCATGATCCTTACATTGTTAAGCCACTTGGAGCAAAGAACTGTCCATGGGGACTCTGCCTATCTTGGACCAGTTTGAGGAAAAAACACTTGTCAAAAAGAATTGCTTGACCCCTACATTGTGAAGCCACTTTTTAAAAAAGTTGTTTTGTAAATGAACAGGATTTGCACTCCCTAGATGATTGAAATGAAAAGATAGGATTTAGGTGCCTTTCACATTACCTGGATTAATTGAAATGAGACAGGAATTCGGTGCATTTCGCACAACCTGGATTTATTAAAATGAAACAAGACTGAGATGCTTTGCATCGCCTGGAATAATTGAAAGAAGAGATAGGACTTAGGTGCCTTTCACATGACCTAGATTGATTGTAATGAAACAAGACTTACATGCATTGCAATGCCTGGATAATCAAAAGGAAACAAGACTTGCGTGCATCTTGCACAACCTCGAATAATTGAAAGAGAAGATAGGACTTAGGTGTCTTTTGCACGACTTCGATAATTGAAAGAAGAGACAGGACTTAGGTGCTTTTCGCATGGCTTGGACTAATTGAAAAGGGAACATGACTTACGTGCATTGAATTGCTTAGATAATCGAAAGGACACAGGACTTACGTGCATCTTGCATGACTTGAAATAGTTGAAATAAGAGAAGACTTTGGTGCCTTTCGCATAGCCTGTACAATCGAAATGAAACAAGACTGACATGCATCTTGCACGACCTAAATTGATTGAAAAGGGGAACAATACTTACATGCATTGCATCGCTTGGATAGTCAGAATGAAACAGGACTTACGTGCATCTTGCACAACCTAGAGTTATTGAAAGGAATAGAGCTTACGTACACCTTGTATAGCCTGGAGCACTTGGGAGGGGACAGGACTTACGTGTGCCTTGCACAACTTGGAGTAGTTGAAAAAGAGCAGGAGTTATGTGTGCATTGTACCGCCTAGAACGATTAAAGAGGTGCAAGACTTGCATGTGCTTTGCACGACTTGGAATAGTCGAAAGGGAGCAGGACTTATGTGCTCGTTGCACTGCCTGAAGTACTTAAAGGGCATAGGATTTATGTGGGCCTTATACGGCCTGGAA
Source organism: Malania oleifera (assembly GCF_029873635.1). Lineage (NCBI taxonomy): Eukaryota > Viridiplantae > Streptophyta > Magnoliopsida > Santalales > Ximeniaceae > Malania > Malania oleifera. The sequence continues at coordinate 73,855,326 of NC_080420.1, forward strand.
TGATTGGAGAGGAACAGGACTTACGTGTACCTTGCACAACCTAGAGTGATTAAAAATGAACAGGGCTTACGTGCACCTTGCAAATCCTGGAGTGATTGAATAAGATGAAACCAACCTTTAAAGGTAAGAAGGTCAATGAGTCCCTTTCTAGATCTCCATTTTTAGTGGCGAGTTGTCTTCACACCTTTAACTAACTGATCATTTTGCTTTAATAGCCTTGGCCACTTTGTATGCTTGACGTTTTGATTTTCCCAACTTTTGGTATTGATACCTTCTTTGAAGATTTCTTCAACTAGATTGCCTTCATGTATTCGAAGATGTGGCTAAGAATGCTTCTTTGACTTTTGCTCCGTTTGGGAATGGTGTGATATGATCAAGATCACACTCTCCTTGGTAACCTCCTTTGCACATGTACGGTTTCTCCCTACAATTAGTTGACGTAGGGGCATCATCTTCTCTCTCTTTATATGAAGATGTAATGAGTAGTTTAGAGAGCGATGTCTGGATCTCTCTAAATTGAGACTTAAACATATTGCTAAGTTCATCCATTAGCCTAGCTTCCATTTGGGACACTACTGAATTTTCTGTGGCCATTGCGTATGAGTGAAGATCAAGAATTCCAAGATCTTGCTTTTTTCGGTGGGTTAACAGCATGCATAAGAATGTTATCTCTGATATCAAATGATTAGACCCTAAATTTTTTTTTTTTTAAAGAGAAATTGGGGAAATTTAAAGAAGGGAAAACAGTAAGAGAAAATATGGGTTGATCACTTAGAGGGATTTGCCTCCAAATTAGCCAAAGGCTATGAATTTTGTTATTGCTTGAATGGAAAGGCTCCATAGGGTTACACATATATAGGGTAGGGAAACTTACTCCTATTAGGAATGTAAAATATCCCAATCCAAGTCTTTAATGGACTCTATTTCAATTGATTTGGGAATCCTAACACATTAAATAATCCTATCATTAAATAGAATCTAAATTGATTTGGGAATCATAACACTTTAATTAGAAATCCCAATCGATTTGGGAATCCTATCATTAAATAGAAAATCTTAATTGATTTGGGAATTCTAATACATTATTAGAAGTCCCAATTGATTGGGGAATCCTAACACAGTAGTTGATCGAAAGGGAATGACAAAAACTTTAGCTGAGGAATAACCTATGTGAGTTATATTTTGTGGTTTTATCTTAATGTTTCAATTTGCAGAGATTTGTTTGTTTATAATATTTAGTAGTGTTTAAGCAATGTTTATGTAGTATTATTTCTTCTATGTTTTGAGAAGTTATTACCCAAGCTATTGTTTCCTTTGGTCCTGAAAACAGCGGAGTGACCTGCCTAAACATCAATTGAAGTTTCATTCCTCATTGGATGGTATCACTCATAGATTACTTACATAATGTCTTGCGCTTTTTTATATTATGAAAAATATTTGACTGAGCCTTTACCCTAGTTCTTGGGTTGATCACTCAACTTCTTGTGTTGTTTGGCTCTATTAAAGATTATATTCATCATTAAATCCTGCACGATTAAAGCTTCTATCATCATAATTTTATTGGCATGAGTCTCACTCTTATGTAATAATGTAGCACTTTGTTCATTATTCCATATACTTGGATTGGCTACACAAAACCTATTGTGCTATTCTGATCTAGCAAGGGTTATATTTGTTGTCCCAATTCACAAGTAATCTTATTAATTGGCATTATCCTTCAAGCATACATAGTTTTTATAACCTATTATGAATTGGTCTGTGTGCTATAGAACAAAACCAATCCCATGGCTCTTGGTTTGGTTTAGTTTTTGGCTTGACCATGTTGTACATAGTTTTATGTATCTTCCCATCCTCTGCTGTTTTGGATCTCTACTCAACAAAGTTTCGTTGCTACAGTTCATTTTACTGTTGAATGCATTTTTCTGTTTGTTGTTTTAAGCAGATTATCTTGTAGATGAGGGTACAGAATGCAATTCTACCTCCGATTTACTATTGGAGCGAAATCGTGAGCAAAGTATAGTTGATCTTTTGATTCCTTCTTTGGTACTGTTGATCGCCCTTTTACAAAAATTACAGGTGAACATTTTATATTTCAGTATCTTAATTATATTACTGTTCTTTTTTTAGTGAATTCAATTCCTTGCTGTTGGGTAAATTTTGTTTGATTTAACAAAGTAGCAACTAGAGAATTTTTTAGCCCTTGCTGTTACCAAGTCAGAATGAAGCTGGAAGAAAGGTAAAATTTCATAAAATTTCAAGGTGCTAGCCTCTCTTTGGTTTGCCTCCTGTATGGAGACAAATTTTCTCATTTATTGGTGTAGGTTTTTGATATTTACTTAATATGAGCCTGTTGTCAGGTTAATAAAGTGATAACTATATTGCACAAAACTGGCATAGAAAACAAAAATGACTGATCTGTCATGTGATTGATCACATTTGGTTGATGTATTGGTGGTTTGATATCTATGTCTACTGTGTACAAGCATTTGACATGTCGTGTTGGCTTGGTTAGCTGTCGATGAGATGGCTAATGTAAACAATTTGCTTGGAATATTGTTGTCAAAGAACTAAGTTTAGAGAAAGTATCAAAAGGTATATATATTTTTATTAAAAAAACTTTAGCAAGAAAAAAAGAAACAGTGAGAAGTTGTCACACAAGAACACAAGGAAAAAGAAAAATTACGTCAATATAATGAAGTCACCAATCTTGGACGGCGTCTTGAAAACAGAAGCTGTTAAATCAGTTGTCACACTAAGACCAAAGTAAAGCCAGATAATGCACCCTATCCCAAGGAAGCCCCAATGATAGTCTCTTCCCGGAAAAAGGTCTGGCATTCTTCTCCATCCAAATTCCCCAAAGAACAGCACACATAGCACACCTCCTTAGCCTCTTAACATCCTTACTCTTTCCAAAACCACTAAAAGAAAAATATATGTCACTTTGTTCCTTAAATATCAAAAGTGAAAATTTTTTAAATTCCTATTTTTGTTCTTCAATTTGACACTTTTGTTTGGTAGAATTGGTAGACATTGCTGACACAAACAGTCTGCTTTTTAACACACACACTCTTTCTCCCCCTCCTTTTGCCATGCAAAGAGATTGGAGAATATGAGTCTTGAATGAAGGAAAATCATTTGACCTTGTGCTTGAAGGGGAAAACATCGATCTTCTCAGAATAACTGAGAACCGAAAGGGCAGAAGGATTTCCATCTTTCTAGAGATGGGGTAAATTGAGTGGCTCCTCATGGCTTTGGAAATTTCTGGGAAGTTTCCTCATTTTGGAAGAGTTGTACAAGATCACAGGAGAAGACACTAATGCTTCAGCTCTGGGAGTACAAGTTCGGTAAGTTTCTTGCCCTAAGACTAACATCAGTGGATGGAGAGTTGTAGTCTTCCCAAAGGGCTTTGACTTAAAAGTTGGTTCAAATCATCTGCGCCACCTCAGAGAAGGGAAGTAGAGTAATCCTGAATTTTCCTCCTTCCCAAGGCTTTCTTGGTGAAGATGAAGCCTTCAATCGAGCTTCTCCAGCCAAAAACCCAGGTTATCCTTGGAGCGGCTTCACTGTCGGCTTCTTCTGAGGTAGACTGCATCTGTCCTCATTGTGGAGGCTGCCTCATTGTCTCCCATAACGAAGTTGCAGCAATTGAGAAGACAAGTGAGGACATGTGCTCCCTGGCACATGTTGTTCGGGATGGAAGCTTGGTCAGCTGGTAGTCAAATGAAACCAATTTTGAATTTATTGGGCTTAGCGCTCTTTGGCCAATTTCAGCAATTGAGAAGACAAGTGAGGACATGTGCTCCCTCGCACATGTTGTTCAGGATGGAAGCTTGGTCAGCTGGTAATTAAATGAAACCAGTTTTGAATTTATTGGGCCTAACTCTCTTTGGCCAATTTCATTTGCCTGCTTTAAAGACTTAGGGTTGTGCATATCTGCAGGCCATTTGAATCCCAGCTCACTTAGTTTCAATTTTGGGCTTTCATCCACCTGGCCCTCTAAAGTGCTGGTTGGTGAATAGCATATGGGGGAGAAAGAGCTGCAAATGGATTGCATTAAATGTCATGGCATGGCAGGAGGTATTTTCATTGTGTGGAATGATTTGGTTGTGGAATTGTTGGATCATTCCATTAATATTTTCTCAATGTCCTACTTGTCCAACACTTTGGATGACAATTTTTTGTGGATTTTTATTGGGGTTTATGGTCGAAGTGACAGTTCTTCCAGGCATCTCGTTTGGAATGAGAGTGAGGGATTAGAGATAAATGGGATGCCCTTTGGGTCATTGGGGAGACTTTAACCTGGTCTTATATCCTCATAGAAGAAGTGAGAGATCCTCTGAGTCTTTAGGCATGCGGGAGTTTCATGACTTCATGAATGATTACACCCTCATTGACCTTCCCCTCATCGGAGGTTCTTTCAAGTGGCCAAACTCATGAGTCTCCCTCACACTCAAGGATTGACAAATTTCTGATTTCACCCAATCCTTACTCTTGCACGTGGTCAAACTCATGAGAGTCTCCCTCACACTCAAGGATTGACAGCTTTCTAATTTCATCCAGTCCTTACTCTTTTGGTCCATCTTGGATGACTTTCCCTTCTTACTCGACATAGGAGGAATCAGCTGGGGCCAACCTTTTTTGTTTTGAGAACTTGTGGTTTAAACATGAAGGTTTTGATGATTTGGTTAAGAACTAGTGGTATGATATGCAGGTCAAAGGGATGGCTGGCTTTTGTGGTCGCCTCAAACTAAAATATCTGAAAGAGAAACTGAAGTAGTGGAATAAAGATATATTTGGCAGTATAACTTGAAGGAAGAATGTGATCCTGAATGACATACAGGAGTTGGACAATCAGGAGCTTAGAGGGGGCCTTAATGCAGAGAAAAGATCTAGAAGAGTTGCTCTCAAAAAAACCCTAGCTGAAGTCATCTATTTGGAGGAGATTGCATTGAGACAAAAATCTAGGGCCCTTTGGTTGAAGGAAGGGGACAGGAATACCAGTTTTTCCCACTAAGCTACTAATGCACATCCTAGATTCAATGTACTAACAAAACTATATGTGTAGGGCTATCTCTTTGCGGAAGAAGGGGTTACTAAATGGACAATTTGCAATTTCTATAGGAATCTATATACTAAGCAGGAGTCTTGGAGACCAAGAGTAAACTGTATTTCTTTCAAAAAGCTGAGCCTTTCCATGGCTTGATGGCTCAAGAGGCCTTGTGAGGAAGAGGAAATTGCGATAGCCCTTAGGAGCTGCAATGTGCACAAAGCCCCTGGTCTTGATGGCTTTGACACGGCATTCTTCCAAAGAAACTAAGGCATTCTCAAGCAGGATATAATTGGAGTCTTATAAGACTTCAACAGTTCAGGCAGATCTGTTTCTAGCATTAATTCAACCTTTGTCTCCTCAATCCCTAAAAAGGTAGAGCCTTTAAATATCAAAGACTTTTGTTCCATCAGCCTTGTTGGCAGCTTGTATAAACTTCTCTTTAAAGTCTTGCAGATAGGCCAAAATTAGAAATTTCAGATGCTGCCTTTTATTGCAGGCTGCTAAATCACAGATGCTGCCTTTTTTGCAAATGAAGTTGTGGTTGCCTATAAAGGATGGTAGAGGATGAGCTGTTTGTAAGCTGGATATGGAAAGGTGTTTGATAATATGAACTGGAATTGTCAGCTTCAGTGTTTTAAAAGGTGAAGGCTTACGGTGAGGTGTTTTACCCTTGACAAGGCGAGGTGTAAGCCTTTTGGGAATTTAATCTTTTATTAAAAATATATATAGATAAATTATAAATATTAAAATTTATATAAATTTTGTTTTAATAAAATTTATATAAATTTTGTTTTAATAAAATTTATTATATAGTTTTAAGCCCTTAATAACCTAAAAGCAGGGCTAAAGTCAGTACTTCAAGTCCAAATCTCAACATATGTGTGTTTTTCTTCGTTGAAAAGGGCCAGGTGTCCCTAACATATATATTGTATATAAACTCCACAAAAGATCCCAGTCCCACACCTCCCCGATTGGTTAGGTCCTTGACATGGAAAGAGATCAATCATTCGTCAATGGAATCTTTATCAGAGAGAGACGAAAGGCTGGAGGGAATCATCAAAGACAAACGAAAGAATGGAAGAGAGAAGACCTTTGTGCAAGCCGAGAGGTTGTAGGGGGCTGTCGGAGAGAGATGAGAGGTCGGAAGGGGTTATTGGAGAGAGACGAAAGGCTAGAGGGATTCGTTGAAGACAGGCAAAAGGCTGGAAGAGAGAAGACCTCTTTGCAAGAGCTTCAGTTTCGAGAGGGGGGTTTGCCGATCGTCAAGCCCTAATAGATCTTATTTGTATTTTTTTTTTTCAATATTTCACACATTATTATGTCTGCTCCTAAAAGGCGTACGTATTCTCATCTGAGGCATAAAAGTTGTGCCTTTTGGCTAGAGGCGTACGCCTCAGCCTAGAGGTGAACGCATTTTAGGAGTCTTGCATTTTAAGTTATGCATTAAGACTTTTTATGCCCAAAACGCATCAAGGCGATGCTTGAGGTGCGCCTCAGGAACGCCTTTTAAAACACTGGTCAACTTTATATCCTTAGGACTTAGTAGGATGGGTTTTGGGGAAATCTGGTGCAGTTAAATCCATCAATGTGTCTCTACGCCCTCGTTCTCAGTGCTCGTAAATGGATGCGCTCCAAAGTTTTCTAGATCTTTGCGTTGTTTGGGAGAAGGAGACCGCCATTCTCCCGTTTTATTTATCATGGTTGTGGAAGTTTTGAGCCATATGATAATGAAATCCATTGTAGGTGGCCTGCTCAAGGGGCTTAGCATTGAAATGAATAGAAAAAATTTGGTAGCTCCCATCACCTTTTTGCAAATGTAACTTATCATTTTCTGCAAGGATGAACCTAAGTGACTTAACCTTAGATGTATCCTGCTTGGGTTTGAAGAAGACTTCTTCTTTGGTTTGAGATAGGATTCACTACTTGCCTTCGCTTTGGTCTTTTGCAGCTGGTTGTTTTTTAAAGAGGTGTGATTCTTCGGTATACAGTGAGATTAGCTCGCTATGTTATTTAGATTGAATATTTTTATATTTTTGTTTAATTTTCATATTAGGAGAATTTCTTATTCTTCATTTTGTACGTTCTTTATTCTTAAAGGTATTCTTTTCTTTATTAAAGAAATTTTGTTATAAATAATATTTTGTTAAAACTATGAATCAGAAATTATTTTTAGTTCAGTGGTTTCTGATTTGTCATGAGTTTTATATTATGACGTAACATGGATTCAAACTTTTCTACAACCAACATTTTCTTTTAAAAAGTAAGGTACCTAGAACTAATCCACGAAGATTCGTCAGTCAATCAGTTCTATAACCAACCTTGGTGGGTTGATCTGAATAGTGGAACCAGAATCTACCTAGAATAGGCCTTGAAACCACACCAGAACCCACCCTTAATGGTAGGTTCCAACTGGTTCCACCGCCACCCCCTGCCCCCCCCCCCCCGGGGGGCCAAAGTTGGGTCATTTGCTTGTAAATTACTTGGGAATATATATTTGCCTCATTTCTCTATAAGTAATGTGTACTCACTTCTTGTGCTTTTGTGATCTGAGGAGTTTAGTGGTAGTTGTTTTGATGCCAATTGGAAATTGAACTTTTAATGCATTCCTGGTGAAATCACAAAGGCTCTCTCTAAAATGGTTTCCCCTCTCGATGATAGCACTAAGTTGAATATTGATGGGGCATGTTGGAGGGGGACAATGCCACCTTGTGTTGTGTTGTATGCTTGTTGCTGTGTGCATGTGGGATCCAGTATGCATACTAACCTGTTTGGAGATGGTTTTCTTTTCAGTTTACCAGGTTGGCTGTATTGAAATTAACTATTTTGGGTTTTGGTTGCCAGTTATGTTTGATCGTAAAAGTTCCTGTTGTAAGTACTTCAATTCACATGCTGTTGGAATTGAGCAGTTTAATTTCTGTGTTTGTAGGAAGCCAATGAGCAGCACAGAAATAAAAAATTAATGGATGCTCTTCTTCGATTGCATCGGGAAGTGAGGTAATTTGAAATTTTTTTGCTTGTCTTTTGCTAGCCATTATAGCATTAGTTTTTTGTAACAGAGTAACTTGTTATAAATGCAGCCCAAAGTTAGCTGCATGTGCAGCAGACATGACATCTCCTTATCCTGATTCTGCTCTTGGTTTTGGAGCTGCCTGTCATCTAATCGTGTCAGCACTTGCTTGCTGGTCCATATATGGTTGGACTCCTGGTCTTTTCCATTCCCTCCTTGCCAGTGTTCATGCTACCTCATTGCTTGCATTGGGTCCCAAAGAAGCCTGCAGTTTTCTATGTATTTTGGTATGCAGTGTTTCACTCATTAATTCATACAGACTTTCTTCCGAGATATGTTTTTACTGCTGTGAAACTTTTATGTGATTAATGCATTGTGTTAAAGAAACACTTATTAGCTTCACTATTTACCATTAAGGAATTATTTCAGTTTGCTACATTTAAGTCGTTTATTGTTTGACAATTGTCTGCATATTGGAAATTGATGTCTTTCTTTGCAATAAATCACCTACTCAAACTGCAAGCAATAATTTTAGTTTTTTGTTCTTTTTCCTTCTGCATTACTAGAATGATTTGCTTCCTGAAGAGGGTATTTGGGTTTGGAGGAATGGAATGCCCTTGTTGAGTGCTCTTAGAACATTGGCTGTTGGGTCATTATTAGGGCCTCAGAAGGAGAGACAGGTTAACTGGTATTTGCAGCCTGAACATGTGGAGGTGGTGCTTAGCCAATTGACACCACAGCTTGACAAAGTTGCCCAGATTATCCAACATTATGCTTCTACCGTATGTTTATTTCACCCCAATATTTCTTCGTTTTTCTCTTTTACTTCTAGAATTTCTTTTTTTAAACGCTTGCACTTGAATTTTCTAACTCAATTATGCTATTATCCTTAAACAGTCATTAGTGGTCATACAAGACATGCTTCGAGTTTTTATAGTTCGCCTTGCCTGCCAGAAGGCTGACAATGCTTCTTTTGTTCTGCGGCAACTAATTTCATGGATTCACGGTCATCTTTCTGAATCTTCTTCTCCATCAGATATGGATGCTTACAAGGTGATATATTTATCCCATTAATGTGAATTCTCAAATTTGGGACAAGTAATTGTTATTTGTTACTTTTCTCTTCGTTTTCAGGTTTACCAATCACTTGATTTTCTTGCTAGCTTATTGGAGCATCCACATGCTAAGGTTTTGGTTGTCATTGTTGTTTTCTTCTTAGTTATCTGTTTAGTCATTTTCCTTTTATATCAGATAATGTTATTCACATCCATTATTATCAATGTTTTTCTTAATTTCTGTCATCAGCCATTGTTGCTCAAGGAGGGTGCTGTCCAGATGCTGGTGAAGGTACTTGAGAGGGGTACTCATCTCACTAGTTCTGATTGGAAACATTTTCCAGACATTGGAAACTCAGCTAAATGTGGGTTTAGTCTGCCTCGTTGGTCCCTTCCTGTGTTCAAATCCATCTCATTGATTTGTGGTCAACAACCATCCCATCATGCTGGCAAATATAGGTGAGCAAATTCTGTGTGTAACAGATGTGTGTGCCCCTTTCTTTGTTGAAAATTTTATAATTTACGAAAAGTTCTTGTGTGTTTTTTCTTAGGAACAACTTTGGAAGTTTGAGTACTGAAGATTGCTCCTATATTTTGCGCTTTCTCTTGAGCCTATGTCAGGTAACTTTCTATCACATGTGATAGTATCATTTTCATATGTTGTATTTGTGTATTCCTTTTTCAAATATGCACTTGGATGTTTCTGTAATGTTAATTTGAATTGCATTATGCAAACTAGTTAATGTTAATGATTATTTACTTTCTGCTTTTTTTAAAAAAAAAAATATTTCTGAATGGTTGTTTTTATCCACATAGGGCAACTATTTAGTGTGTTATTTGTACAATAACAACAACAAGAAGAAGCTTTAAGCCCCACTAGGTGAGGTCGGCTACTGGAATCCTTTTTCGCCAATTCACCTGATCGATAGCATTTTCTTTTATTAGATTAAGGGATATTAAATCCTTTCTCACTACCCCATTCCAAGTTATTTTAGGTCTACCCCTACCCTTTTTCATGCTAGAAACAATAACTAACTCATTCCTCCTCATAGGTGTTGTACTAGGCCTACATTTCAAATGCCTAAACCATCTAATCCATCCCTCCCTTATCTTATCTTCAACTAGTGCTATGTCTAAATTATTGCAGATATGCTTATTTCTTACTTTATCTTTTAATATTATACCATTTATCCACCTTAACATTCACATTTTAGCAACTTTAACTCTTTTGTACATGTTGCTTCTTAGTTTCTTAGTTGCCTAACATTCTGAACCATAGAGTATAGCCAGCCTTTTAGCCATCTTATAAAAATTTCCTTTTAATTTTAAGGGTAATACATATCTTTAATGACCTCAGTATATCTACTGCATACTCCCTTCTTTTCTAAGACCCACCAAAGAACTTCCCTAGATACTCTATCATATGCTTTCTCTAGGTTAGTAAAAACCTTATGCAAGTTCCTATTCTTTTCCCTAAAATTTTTCATTAACCTTCTTAAAAGATAAATAACTTCTGTCATTGATCTCCCAGGCATAAAATCAAATTGATTTTTGGAAATCCTCATTTCTAGTCTTATTCTATGCTCAATTACCCTTTCCCATAACTTCATTGTATGACTTATAATCTTAATTCCATGATTGTTATTATAGTTTTGAATATTGCCTTTTTTTTTTGTATAAAGGTACTAACATACTTTTCCTCCATTCTTATGACATTTATTGGTTTTTATAATAGTGTTGAATCGATTATTTAACCAAATATTTCCTTTATCCCCTAAATGTCTCCAAACTTGAATTGGTATTTTATCAGGTTCTATAGATTTCCCACCTTTCATCTTTTTATGTCATCTTAACTTCAAGAACTCTAATTTTGTGAATTAATCTCCTATTTTTAGTCTTCTTCCTGTTTGTCACTTCAAAGTTCAATCTTTGATTTTGGTTTTTATTAAAAAACTTATAAAATATCTTTGCTACCTCTTTTTTATGTCTTCTTCTCTTACTAAGACATTATCATTCTTGTCCTTTGTAAATTTTACATCACCTAAATCTTTGCGTTTTCTTTCTCTAGCTTTAACAAGTTTTTAAATGTCTTTTTCTTCTTCTTTTTGTATCTAATTTAGTTTATAAAGTATCATAAGCTCTATGTTTAACTTCATTACTGGATTTTTTTTTTTTTTTTTTTTGCATTTTTTCTCGCCTCTTTATATTTTTCAAGATTCTCTATATTTCTACAATTTTTTTCATATTTTATACCAATTTCCTTTTGTCTTAATGACTTTTTGGACTTCTTGATCCCACACCAACTTTCTTTACTATTTGAGTATCTTCCTTTGGACTCCTAGTTTGCTATTCTTATGATTGAATTGGCCATTTTATTCCAAACAGTATTTACATCTACCTTACCGCCAATTGTCCAATCACACTCTTTGATCATCTTATCTTTGAATTTTACTATATTATCTCCCTTCAAGCTCCACCATCTAGTCCTCTTGTGTTAATTTATATTGCTCTTTCTCTTCCATTTTTTAATATGTATATCTAATAAGGACTCTATGTTGTGTAGCCAAACTTTCACCTAGGATAACTCTACAATCCTTACAAGATAGATGATCCCTGTTCCTAGTTAAGAAGAAATCTATTTGGCTTTTGTGATACCCACTCTCGAAAGTTAAGTGTTCTTTTGTTTTTAAAAATCAAGTATTCTATATAACCAAATCGTAAGTCATGGCAAAATCTAAGATTGTGTCAACAACCTCATTTTTATCTCCATATGCATGGCCTCCATGTATCCTCTCATAGTTTATATTATCCTTTCCAATATGTCCATTCAAATAAGCTCCTGTGAATGTCTTTCAGACGTTGGTATCCCTTGTAAAATACTATTTATATCTTCCCAAAATTGTTTTTTAAAATTTTTTGCCAAGTTTATTTGGGGAGCATACATACTAATGACGTTCACCATCTCCAGGCCTAAAGCTATCCTGTTTTTAATGATCCTATCCCCTATTCTTTTAACATATACTGCATTATATTTTAGGTCTTTGTCTACAATAATTCCCACCCCATTTTAATGTTTCTCCTTACCAACGTACTAAAGTTTAAATCCAAAATTTTTAAATTTATCTAGCTTTCTCTCCTACCCATTTCGTCTCTTGAAGGTAGATAAGTTAATTTTCCTTCTAAATATTATTTCTACTATTTCCATACTTTTGCCTGTAAGAGCCCCTATATTCCAAGTCGCTAATCTAATCTTAGTTTCTTGGTCTATTCCCTTGACCTAGGTGAGTTTGGCAAGTCACGCCCTACAACTAGTAGAAACGACAAACAATACAATGCATTTAAAAATCTAAAACATACAATTTTGGTGTGAAAGAAGCTAGTCTGAAATTAAAAGAAAAAAGAAACATGCAAAAGTTCTTTTTGAAAAAAAATTGTGTACTCCAAGATTTGCAAATTGAAAACACAAACACAAAATTGATATAATAAGCTTACAAATCCTAAACACAAAATCTCCACTACTAACTAGTTATTGGAAAAGCAATGATAATGATTGTAATAAGAAAAGAAATAACAAGAGAGGAGAAGATTTCACTAGTGGCTGAAACTAAAAGGTAATGACAAACGACTGAAAGTACTATAGTAAGTACCCTTTGGCGTCGAAAATTTATTGCTGCTAATGAAAATCAATTGAAGAATATTGAAGCAACGAGGGATTGCAAGAATTCTTCCATCTAAACTCAAGATTTGCGATGGAGTTGAGTAGTATATGGTGCCGACATAATCTCTGATTGGACACACGCCCCCTCCCACATAATCTTGATCAAAGATTGGATGTTCTTTTTCAAGACAATCTTGAGCTAAAATGTGCAAACTTGCGTATTTTCTGTCGAAATTCTTTTGACTAAATCCTTTGGAAGAACTTTAAATTTGGCGTCTCTAAAGAGACGAAAGTGCAGAAGCGCAAAAAATAAAAATAATAATGAAAATAAATATTGAGGATTTGATTTCTTCACTTCAAAGAAAATAACGTTCAGGAAGTGGGAGCATGTATGTAACTCAAGATTTCATGTTTGACAAGTCAGTTGATGAGAGAGAGAGAGAGCGGCGAGCTGAGTCCAAGATTTCAAATTTATTTGCTACTATGGTGAGCGACGGCCGAACTTATACAAGAACATAATCAAGAAACTGGAATTGCAGCTGAAATTTTGTAGTTGCAGAAGCTGCAGAATTTGACGATGCGTTCTTGAAGAAAGAGGAAGAATCACATTGCCTTTAAGTGTATGTAAGTTATATTCTTTTGAATTGCTCTTTTAGCAGATCTTTGTTAGAGCAGGATCAGTTTTTGATGAACAAAATGCTTTGGGAGGGAAGAGAAGTGTAGGAATGGAGTATTTGCAATAGAGTTACTGCTGTAAAAGAAGAAGAAAGAAGACCGGAGAAGGGTGAAGAGGAGAGTAGGAAAGAACTGGAGATCAGAGACGGAAGGTGCAGATTATAAACGTAGTGGAAAGAAATAGAAAGAGGAGAAGGAAGACGAAAGGAGCGAGAAACAGAAAAATAGAAAAAGCAGCAGCCGAGAAGCTCTGACCGATAAATTCTAGAAATCTGAATCAGAAATGTCAAGAAAAAGAAATCCACCGAATACGGCAGATCAGAAATTTCATGTAAAAGTTGCAGAAATTCCCCAAAAAGGAAACACAAAGAAAAAAAAAAAGCAGAGCAGGCGAGAAGAAAGGAGATTGAAAGCACCAGAGCAGAACTAGAAAAAAGTAGTAGAAACTCCTAAAAGAAGGGCAAAAAATGGAAAAGAAGAAGAAAGACTTGGTTGATCAACCGTAGTGTGTTATTTGTCGTAGTAACAAATTTTCAAGCAATTGTTTCTAGATCTGTGTGCTTTTTCTAAATACTTTCCATTTAGTAGCTTCTGTACTGACTGAGAAGCAGCAGAATCACTAATTTTGGTCGATCAAGAAGAACAAGAAAAAAGAAGAAGAAAGAGGGGAGAAACACTTGGTTGCTCAACTGTAGTGTGTTATCTGTGGTAGTAACAAATTTTCAAGCAATTGTTTCTAGATCTGTGTGCTTTTTCTAAATACTTTCCATTTTGTGGCTTCTGTACTCCTGCATCAAAATTTTGTTTTCGTTATACACATACATACACACACAGCACATATAATCCTTCACAAATCTATTTAAAATATCAAATGTGTTACAAGTGTTAAACATTGTGTTCAACACAAAGTCCCTTTTATTAAAAAGTATTCATGATTGCACGACTACCATGTAATATGCTAATAGCTAACATATCTACACATGCCTTTCGGAATACTTTAACTAGATACACTTATAACAGACTATCTTTATGCGTGTATCTCACACCACAATTTAACCTTATCATAAATTTTCTCATACCAAAAGTAAGCTATGCATTAGGTGACTTCTTAGTTCAACAGAAAGCTCAAACATAGATACATTTGTGATCAAAATTTTATTATTCTTATATTTGCTGTGTGATCAATTTTTGTAATTAATAATACAAGGCGTAAAATGACCACTTTTTCTAGACAAAAAGTTTGCTTTTCAAAAGCCATAAGGGTTTGTTATATTGTATTCAAATATGCCTTTATAATAAAATACATATATTCATAATATTTAATAATTTTTAAAATATTTGATAGATATTTTTTACTTACAAAAATCTCATGCGCAATGCAAAAATAATGTTCTCAAAGAAATGATGAGGTAGGATTTTCTTTTGTGGAGTGAGTTGGTTTTCATGAATACGTCTGGGGATAAGATGAATGGAGGTGGTGATCCATTGGTGAAAATTGGAAGAGGAATCAGAGGAAAGTGGGTTTGACAGCGATGAGGTAGGATTTACTTTTGTGGAGTGAGTTGGTTTTCATGAATAGGTCTGGGGATAAGATGAATGAAGGTGGTGATCCATTGGTGAAAATTGGAAGAGGAATCAGAAGAAAGTGAGTTTGACAGCGAATTTGGATGTGATAATGGTTTGCCATTGGATGAAATTGAAGCTCACTATGGATATAATTTTAATTCATCTTTGGAGGATGCATATCATATGCTAAAACCTCCTATTGTAGATTTGGGCGGCGTAAGGTAGGTGGTATTTTACAGCCACACATTGTCCAGATGAAGAAGTAGTCTACTTCGAGTAAGCTGTAAGCTCATTGGAAATGCACAGGATGAAGAAGGTGGCCTTAGACCTATTTTTTCAAACAACGAAGGGCTCCTTATTGATGGCTTCCGTTGAAAGAGCTAGGAATTCAGTCTGTGTGCATATTTAAAGAGTGCCATATTAGGGTCTCCATCTTCTCATAAGGCTTGCAAGTTTTCCTTCCACAGTGTTATGATTCCACACTAGGTCCTTTCTCTAAAGAAATGGACTTCAAAAATCCCTTTAACTCAAAATGTTTCAATCATAGTAGTCAAAGGCGCAAGGCGCAAAGAGTACTTGGAGCCGAGGCGCGAGCCTCACGAAGGTGGGGCGCACAATTATTAAAATTGTGTAAAATGCCTATTTGGGGTAATTGATATATGAACACATCTAGTATTATTAGAATTTAAAAATTAAAATGCCAAAACATTCAATACCAAAATTCCAAATTTAATGAAATTGCTAGGCTGAAGGCCAAAAGCATCAACATAGTTCAACATCAAAAGAAAAGAGTACAATAAAATAATTCAAAGTCTAAAATCTGAAAATCCTCCTCAATCATCGATTATCACTCATCATCAACTGCCAAGATCTCATCATCATCTTCCTCTTCATCATCAAAATTTTTTTCTCCAACATATTTTAACTCTTCTCTCTCCTCTGCACTATCCACATGGATCTCATCCTCATCTACAAGTTCAACATTGCAGTCCGACCCCTAGCATTGCTAGATGAAGCTCTTCCTCTAGAAGATGATGACATATTTGCACTTATTCTTGATTTATTGCGATGTGGGGGGTTATTTACTCCAGCAGCTCTAGCAACAGAACTTCAAACACAAGTTCTTCATCCTCATCGAATTCACCATCTGTCCTACCAATCAACCACTCATTACTATCATCAATGTCCTTTAGAAGGATGGGGTCAATGGTGTGACGCTTGTTGAATCGACACCTCAAATTTTGATTATATTTCAAAAATACCAAATCATTCAAGCGTTGCTGAGATAGCCTATTTCTACTTTCGCTATGAAGCTACAAAAAGTTTAAAGTAATATAGTAAATAATGATTCTAAAAAGCAGTAGACTGGTAGTATATGTTCTTTAATCCACGATATACTAATGACTTACATGTTGGAATATGCTCCAATTTCTTTTGTTGTTGGTAGCGCTACATGTGAGGCTTAGGATTTTCACAGCAAACTTTTGCAAGTTTGGAGCCAATGATCCAAATGACATCCACCATTGTGCTGTTATAAAATAAATTTTAAATGATTTCCTACTAGCTAAATGGAAAAATAATTTTAGATAGAAAGAGGTAGTAAAAATGCCACTTTACCTGGTGCATTTATCTTCCTTTGTCTCACTGCCAAATCAATTCCAAAGAGGCCACTAGCGCTATTGTAATTTTCTAACTCATGTAAAATTTTATCTTGCATCTCAAGGGTTGGCACTAACCTTGTAATACATTTGTACAAACTCGCCATGATTTCTTCATCTTGCGAAATGTGGGGGTTTGAATAGAAAAATTTCGGGTTCAAGTAGTGTGCAGCTACATGCAAAGGTTGATGGAGTTGGCATCCCCACCTCGTATCAAAAGTTTCAAATGCCTCATTGAATTTATCCTCTCTCTCATCGAAAGCCTTAGCTATGGATTCCTTAGCCATTGCTTCATAAATGTATCCTATTGCAAGTTTCTTTTCTCCATTAACCAACGGTGTATACAGACAAATGGGCTTGTCAACTTAAGAGCATAAACAATGGTACTTTGAAAGGTAGACATCAAAACACTACTAGTTGCTCTTTTGCTAGTTGCCTCCTTTGTCCTTTTAGTAGTATTCCAATCTTCAGAAGTAAACATCTTCCTCAAGTTGATCTTTTGAAGGTGGATTGAATGAAAAGCGATGAAGGTAGTTGCAAATCTTGTAACTGCAGGCCTTAGTAACTCCTTTCCTCTAGTGAACTGTCTCATTAAGTTCACCACACCAACACGGTGCCCTTTTCAAAGTCATATGAATGGAAGGCATATTCCCAATATCCTCCAATATTAAATCGAGGCAATGGGCAGCACACGGTGTCCAATATAAATGTGGCTTCTTTGCTTCCAGCAATCTCCCTGTTCAAAAATCAAGTAGTGAAGCCCTTAAAATACTAGACTAAACAATATGTACACTATAGAATGTAGTTCTAGAAATAAGAGAAATAAGTTCTTATCTGCTACAACATAGTTTGAAGCACTATCGGTTACTATTTGAATCACACTTGATTCTCCAATTTCCTCCACCATCTCATCAAGTAATTTGTACATTTTATCTGCATTCTTGACAATATTAAAAGCATCAATAGACTTGATGAACACTGATTTCTTGGAGAGTTCACTAAGAAGTTTATTATGTCCTTATTAGCAACCAAATCTCGCCAACCATGAGAGATAATCAAGCATCCATATTTTTCCCATTCCTCCTTGTGGACCTTCATCAACTCTTTCATTCGTCTAACTTCCCGCTTTAGAAAATAAATTCTCACTTCATGATAGCTAAGCGGCTTTATTCTAGGACCATATTGCCCAATCGATTCAAGTGTCACTGCAAAGCTGTCCAAACGTACAAGGGCTCCTCTTGGTTTGAAGGCTTGAAGACGAGCTTGCGAAGGGCTCTTGCTGGTTTGAAGGCTCGAAGACGAGCTCGCGAAGGGCTCCTGCTAGTGTCGTGCTGCTTCTTAGGGTCAAAGAAGAAGGGTTTCGACTGATTTCTTGCTGGCTCAAAGGGTTGAAGATGAATCCTACTATTTCTAGTCAAAGGCTCAAAGAAGAAGGGCTAGGGCAATAGGGCTGGATCGAGTTGAAGGCTCGAATGCTATAAGAGGGCTAGGGCTCGTTTTGGAAACGTTTTATATTAAGCTTCAAAACTTTCATGGTGCGACTTATGGTGCCGGGCGCATCAGTGCGCCCCATGCGCCTCTTAAAGGTCGCCTCGCCTCACTAGAGATGAGGCACTGGCCTTGTTGCCCCTCTGCGCCTCGCGCTTTTTACTACTATGGTTTCAATTGAAAAAAAGTTGGAGTCTCCTTCCATACCAAATTCATTCCCTATTCAACACTTTTTTAAAATCTATATATATATATATATAGGACATGATGCTCTTAATGAAATTTAAGCTATGAAACACGAATAATTTAAGAGTTAGAATGTCTAAGATGAGCAGCAGAGCCTCGTCAAACAACTTGCTAGGGCACTCATGACTAGGGCTGCAAACAAGCTGATCTTTGCCTTGCTCAAGCTTGTTCATTAAATTTCTAACCGAGCTCGAGCTCGAGCTGAGATGACCAGCAGACCTTCGTCAACAACCTGCTAGGGTACTCACGACTAGGGCTGCAAACAAGCTAATCTTTGCCTTGTTAAAGCTTCTTCATTAAATTTCTAATCGAGCTCGAGCTCAAGATGAGCTCAGACCGATCTTTAATATACTAGCTTAGGCTTGTTTATTACTAATAGTTTGATTCTTTTGGAACATCTCATTTTGAGAGAGAAGAGGTTTTGTTAGGAAAAATTGTGAAGGGGGCTCTCAGTAATACTATAAAGTTTTTTTTGCCCCACCAAACTAGCCTATTGGCCTTGAGTATTAACCTTGTCACTAAATTAAACAGATGGAGTTTGAGCTAAATAATCCTACGCAAAAATAGTCCCTACTTCAAGGCTCACTACAGTTTATTAAGCTAATTAGACCTTATTAAACTAGTTCATAAATGATTCTAATTTAATCCTATTAAATGAGTCCAAACCAATCCTATATCCAAGCTGAAATGAACCAAGCCCATTCATGTTTAGGCTCGGCTCATTTATTAAACAAGCCGTAAAATTGGGCTTGGGGATCACTCATTTACATAATGAACGAGCTCTTGTCGAGCCAAGCTCACGAGCAGCTTGGTTCACTTGCATCCCTACTCACGACCCTAGACTTGCATACTCCTAGCCTTTGAACTTGTCTTATAGCCTTTCGACCTTCTTTGATAGGCATCTCAACCTTCATCGATGACGATCTAGGCTGGCTTCATTTCCAAACATCCCTCAGCTTCACCGACAAGCTCAGCCTTCACTGAAGGTTGAAGCCTCTTCTTTGCCTGTTTGTCCGAGGGTTGAAGACTCGAGGCTTCTCTCTTGAAGGCTTGGCTCTTTTTTTAGTCAACATGAGTCCCTACCTCCTTCCCTCCCTCCTCTCCATCTCTTTACCTCTTTGGCTTTTTTTTCTTATTCATAGGATATGATTAAACCGAAGTGCCTCAAGCACAAATTGATGTTTCAATGTTTGAATGATGCCTATTACCTAAATATTTTTCATTTAAAAGGAAGAACATGTCTATATATATATTAATGTATCTTGGACGTGTCATATCCTTGTTTTTACAAAGTTTTCGTATCATTGTGTCAATATCATGTCGTATCCATATCTCATGTCGGTATTAGAGCTTCCTACCATGTAGGTTAGGCATGTTGTTGCCACGTGTAACTCACCTATTCCATTGGAATCTCATAATAGCTTGGATGCACCTCTTTTTCATATGGAACCTGTTGGTGGAGTGTTCTTCATTTTTCGTGGACCCATTAGAAGATGAGAGGGATAACCTAGATGCCTAGGATCTCCTAGAAGAGTTGGACCTAGCTTTGGTTACCTCAAGGGGTGAGAGAATCAACTAATCAAGCTTAGGGAAGGAGATTCAGGGGATAGAAGAAAGCTAAGAAACTTAGGAGGGAGCTGTGGAGGTTGTCTTCATCAGTTAAATATGCTAAGGGTGGAATTATATCCAAGGCCATTTTGTATGCAAAATGAAGATCTTTTATTGGTACATGAGAGGTCTAGGTAGGCAGTGAAAAAGGCGAGTGGTTAAGGAGCTCCTTTCTAAGGTCATCCCCGATATATTGTTCCTTTAGGAAACTATGCTAAGGGAAGTTGATTCCTTCATTATCAAAAATTTTTAGGATAATAGAATTAAGGATTGGGTGTGTCTTCCTTTGTCGTGGGCTTGTAGGGGTCAAATTTTTGTTTGGGATACTAGAGTAGATCCTTTAGCAGTCCTTGAGGGGTCCTATTCTCTATATTTTCCCTTTGACATTAGTGGTGTAGGAGAGTGGTGGTTCACCTAGGTGTACGGGCAATGTTGTCTCTTTGAGGAGTTGGGAGACGTTTTTGGTCTATGCTGCCCTTACTAGTTTTTTTTGGGGGGGGGGGGGGGGGGGTGGGGTTCAATTTGTCAAGCAGTTCTAGAGAGATCCTAGGGAGCCCTAGGACCTTTTTGACTATGAGAAATTTTGACTTTTTATCTAGGTTTGTGATCTTAGATCCTAGTGATAATGATCGTTTCACCTTGGGGAAAAAGGGGGTGGGGAGGGGGGGTGGTTGGGGTAGAGGGCTTGCTCCTGTATTGACAGATTTTTGTTCACACATGAATGATGGGACATGTTTTCGCATCCCTTTTAGAAAATCCTCCCTAGACTCACTTCAAACCACTATCGTTTTCTTTTGGAGTCCAACCCTATGAAGTGGGGGCCCATCCCTTTTCGTTTCGAGGATATGTGGCTAACTCATTCTTCCTTTCGGGAGAGGGTCAGAGGTTGGTGGAGTGAGTGTATAGTGGAGGGATGGGAGGGGTTCAAGTTTATTAAGAAACTACAGTCCTTGAAAACTAAGCTGAAAATTTGCAATACAAAGACTTCTAGGCATGGTTGTTAAAATCATGATTTGGATCATATGATCCTACTTTAGTAAAACAATCCTGATTCTAACTTGAGTCGCAAATTGGTAGAATCGTAAGATCCTACATTCTTTCATATTTTTATAATCTTAACTAAAATACTTTTTATATAGGCTGGGCTTTTGTCCTATATGACTTATACATGTAATGGACAACTTGGAAAGTGATTTGGCTTATTTTATATTGATGGGAAATTATGGCTCAAAAATTTTCTTTTTGGTTCATTGATGATTAAGTGATGCAAACTTTAAACATTAAGAATGAAGGTGGGTAAATAACACATTAATACATTTAAGTATTTAACAATAATACTGATAATGATGGTGATGATTTTAATGATGGCCTTACCTAAGTCATTCACGATAGTCTTAGTGATACCAATGAGACAAATGGTGGCTTGGATGCTAACACTTAAAGTAGAAGCTAGCTTGGTAGTTTATCTTTTTTTGTTAAGATTTTTTTTGTAAAAGAAAAAGGGATATTCATGTTGTATGGTTGTTTGTCAACTGATTTGTGTTCAAAATAATGTTCATCTTTTGAAGTGATTGTTTCCTTTTCTTTGTAAACCAGTTCGATTATGTTAAGAATGCAACAATTCTTTTCTTCTTTTTGTAGTATGAGGGCCCTACCATAGATGAATTTTTTGAGTCTTCAACACTTACTAGTGAATTTTGTAGGTTTATATCATAGAAGTTTATGAAAAAACAACATACAAATGCATTTTTCATATTTATTTATGTATTTAATAAAATTTTAAGATCCTCGATCCAGTCTTGCAAACCATCCACATGATCCTATGTAGGATCCCAATTTTAATGACAACTGCAAAAAATAGTATCCTCATTGATATTGTTTTTTGGGATAGGTTAGAACTTAGAAGAGTGTCATCTTGTTGGGGAAGAGGGTAGGATTAGTAGGGCCAATCTTAGAAATGAGTTAGAAATAGTCTTATTGAGATAAGATGTGTTGGTGTAAAAAGTCTAGGGAAAAATGGGTAAAGGAGGGGGAATGTAACTTTTGGTCAAGGTAACAAATTGGAGGAGGAAGTGCTACATCAAGTATCTGATTTTGGACTCTGATCAGGTTATGGGGGTCAATCTCATATCAGAGTTAAAATTACTAATTTCTATAAACTTCTATTCTCTGAGAAAAAAATTCAAAAAAATTGATGGTGGAAGGCCTTGATTAGAGTCCCATTAAGAACCCTGCCTAGTGGTTAGAAAGGACTTTCAAGGCTAATGAAATTATAAAAACGGTCTTCGACATAATTAGAGACAAGTCCCCCGGCCATAATGACTTTAGAATTGGCTTTTGTTAGACTAGGGAGTGTTAGAAGTTGATGTGGTAAATTTTTTTTAAGAACTTCATTATGTGGTGAATACTAATGTCAATTCCACATTTAGACCCTTATCCCTGACAAGGAGAGAGCTAGAAGAGTTAGAGACATAGACTAGTAAGGTTTGTTACATGCTTGTATAGAATCCTGCCAAAGGCCTTTGCAGGTAGACTTAGACTAGTCTTGGGGGATACCATCACCTTGGCACAATCCACATTTATCCTTATTAGAAAAATCCTAGACGTGGTGTTGGCGCCCAGTGGTTAATTAGATTGTAGAGGATATGTGGACAGGTAGAAAAGGGGGTTCTCTTAAAAGTGAATTTTTGAGAAAGCCTATGATAGGTTTAACTAGAGTTTCTTAGATAAGGTGTTGGGTAAAAAAGGCTTTGGGGATTGATGGAGAAAGTGGATAAAGGATTTTCTTAGTTTGACCCATTTGTCTGTCATTTTAAATGGTCAACCTAGAGTGTGGTTCAAGACCTCTATGGGTCTTGGAAAATGGGGTTCACTCTCCCCATTCCTGTTTACCCTAGTTATTGACACCCTAAGAAGGTTGCTTCTCCATGCTCAGGATTTTTTTTGGTTGGGGGGGGGGGGGGGGGGGGGGGGGGGGGGGTGTGGAGATAAGAGGTCTATATGTGAGGGGGGAGGAAATAGAGATTTTACACCTCCAATTTGCTGATGATACTTGAGAACAATTCAACAAAATTCAAGAAAGCCATTTGTTGCTTAAAATCTTTGAGCAGATCTTAGGATTAAAAATCAACATGTGCTAGAATGGTATAACGAATATCAACATAAGGGAGATGGAAGTTGAGAATTTTAACTTGATTGCAAGTTGTGATTCCCTTTTGTGACCCCTAACCTATTTCGATCTCCCCTTGGAGGGAACCAAAACTCTGAAGCTTTTTGGGATCTTGGGTTGGAAAAGGCGACTAGGGGATTGGAGGGTTGGAAGAGGGCATATTTCTTTTTCAGGGACCGTGCCACCCTTATTACTCTAATATCCCTATTTATTACCCCTCCTTGTTTAGAATCCCCACGAAAGTGGCCAAATTATTAGAGAAGTTGATGTGAGATTTCTTTTGGTCAGGTCCTAGGGGGGTAAGGAGAGAGCATTTGGTCAGCTGGCGTATGGTTAGTAGATTTAAGTTAGAGGGGTGCCATGGCATTGGGAATATGCTATCCAAAAACATCTCCCTTATAGGCAAGTGGCTTTGGAGGTTCCCTTTAGAAGTTGATTCCCTATAGCGTAAGGTGATTAAGAGAAATTAGGGATCAAACGGAATGGGTGGGAGACGAGGAGCAATGACATCATCTTTCATAGGTGTCCTTGGAATTTTTTGTCCAAGTAGCTAGTTAGTTCTTTTCCCTTTATCATTCAAAGTGGGTAATGGCAAAAAAATTCATTTATGGGAGACTGTGGGGTAGGGAGTCTTTTTCGGAGCTCTAGGTTCCTCATTTATTTAAGCTTTCTTTACTACATAATGCTCCCATAAGCTCCTTTAGTTCTTGTGAGGGGGGTTCTTCTTCTTGAGATTTCCATTTCTTTAGGAATCTTAATGATAGAGAGGTCAATTGGCTCCATATCCTTCTTTCTTTGTTGGATTAACATAATCCTTCTATTAGAGAAGATGAGAGTGTAGGAGGGTGATTCTTCAGGCATGTTCACTTCTAAATCTTCTCTCTCACCTTTGGAAACTCTTCACTCTTAACCTTTTTCCATGGAACCATTTTCTTTGGAGGGCTAAGGTGCCTGAAGATTCGGGCTTTTGTGTGGACCATGATCCTAGAAAGGATTTACTCCCATGATTTGTTTCAAAGGAGAAGGCCATATAAGGCTCTCAGTCCTGATGTGCATTATCTGTTGTGAAAGCAGCAAAACAGGTGTCCATCTTTGTGCATTGGAGGGTCGCATTGCAGCTTTGGTACACCCTTTTTCCATTAGCAGGGGTGGAGTGGGTGGCTCAGGGAAGGGTGGGACAGTTGCTTTTAGTTAATTTCAGTGGTTTCGGAAAGAATAGAAATGGTAGAGCTCTTTGTAATGCTGCTGTTTTTGTCATCCTTTGGACCTTGCGAGTTGAGAAGAATGCTAGAATTTTTAAAGTCGATCAACCTGCTAGCAGCTTTTATGGAAAAGAGCAAATTTCCTGCTTCCTTTTGGGTGCACTCCTTAGGTTTCTTTTGGGGACTATCGCTGACCGGCCTCATACGAGACTGGAGGGCAGTACTTTTGTAATGGTTACTTGAATTGTTTTTTTCTGGTTTCTTTGCTGTACTATAGATTTTCTGCTTTTCTATTTCTTTGGGGAGGACTCCTTGTCCTCTATATCATGTACTCTGGTTCTCTATTTTAATATTATTGTCTTCATTTATCCAAAAAACAAATATATATATTTTATAGATTCCAGCAACCCTAGGAGAGAAGAAAACTCCTTGGTTTCCCTATCATTAAGGCTTCTACAAAATTAAAATCCCAAGAAACCTTAGTTTCATGAGCAATGAGAAAAGAATAAATGAGTGCATCTCAACAAAAATAGAAGGCAAGGCAACTGAAAAACACAATTCTCCTATCATAAGATTCTTTGGAAACTGAACCTACAACCATTTCCTACTCTATTTTTGATACAAGGAAAAAAAAAAAAAAAAAAAAAAAAAAGGTACGCACAAAATGAACTTCCATGGGTTTCCATGAGTAACTCTAGCTATAAAATTAGCATTTGGGCTGTTCTACTAACCAATTATACGTTAATAACCCTATGCTATAGAGAATCTGCTTCCAAAGGGAAATGCAATAGCCCCTTACCCACCAAAATAGTGTTCTTAGACATCAACTTAACAAAACCAAAGCCCTCCCTCAGGCATACAAACTACCTCGTAAGACGCAAGATGATCCCTCCTTTCACCAACCCCTGACTTAAAGGAACCTCTTTCAATCCTCTTTATCAATTAGCAACTCCCACTGGAATCTTTAACGAGGTTAAAAAGTACAGAGGAATCGAAGAGAAACACGCTGGATTAAAGTAATATGATCTCCTGTGGAAAAAAGGCATACTCTTCCACCCATCAAGATGTTTAGAGACCTTAGCAAAAAGTACAGCCCAAAAACGCTCAGATTGAGGATTCCCACCTGAACGGACTCCAAATAAGTCAAAGGCCGCTGTAGAATCCAGCAACCCATATGGGGTGCAAACCTAGATGTCACCTCTGGACTCAGACTAATTGCAACTAGGCCACACTTAGCTAAATTAATCTTATGACCAAAGAAACTCAAAAACTTCCGATCGTTTGACAAGAACGAAATGGTATCATTAGCAAACTACGAATGAGAAACATCTTCCTCAACAACGCCCTGAGTGAAACCCTTTCCAATCATCTTTCTCAACAAGTCAAACTACTAAGATAAAAGAGAGGAAACAAGGGATTCGCTTGCCCCACACCCATAGAAGCAGAAAACCAAGTATTAGGCTAACCATTAATAATCACAGAAAAAATAGTAGTGAACGTAAGACAACTCTAGATCCTTTCCTATCAAAGACCCCCTATTCAAAATATACCAACTAACCCTATCATAGACCACCTCAAAGTCCAACTTAAAATTAAACCCTTCTTACTCCTAACATCCTCTGCATCTCATCAACCGCAAGGACAGCATCCAAAATATATCTACCCCCACAAAAGCTGCCTAGGAACGAGAAGCGGTATCTCCCATCGCCACCTTAATCCTCTTAGCCAAGACCTTCTCTATGACCTTACAAACATTGTAATCAAATTAATATGACCAAAATCAGTAACCGTGATGCAGTGGTCTTTGTTTGGAACGTCAGTGATAAAAGGTTGGGTTCATCCATTTGGGAATCACTCCATTGGTGTCAAACTCATGAAATACCTTCATCAAATAACCCTTAAAGTCTTAAACACCCTTAAAGGCCAAGTTAAAACCATGTTGGTCCGGTGGACTTCTGCCTAGCCATGATTAACAATGCCCAGTTAACCTCATACTCCTTGAAGGCCTCTCCAACCAAGGGAACATCTCATTGGGAATGGGGCACCAATCCTGCCCCTCATTGAAAAGATTTCTAAAGTCTCCTCAGCAATAACATTTTCATCCCTAACAAGAGCTCTGCTATTCAATTCCAATTCTTTAATCATAGCCCTCTTGTGTCTGCAGTTAGCTATCCTATAAAAAAACTAGTATTATAGTCCTCCTTCACCCATTTAAGCCTACCCTTATCTCCAACTCATCTCCTCCTTTATTAACAAAGCCTCAAAATAGGAATTCTATTTGACCGCTATTTAAAGTAAGCAATATTAATGAGCTTCATGGCATGTGCTCTTATCACCACAATTTTTGAAATTGAAGGAAAAACAATACTCTAATGTAACAAGTTAATTGCCACTGAATTATCATTCCCCACCATCCCAGTTTCATTCACCATCCCCCTCCTCTCTCTCAAAGAGATAATTTCTATAACTTATTTTGTAATAAAAATGAACATAATTTTACATCATGACATCAAAATTTATATTTGAGATGTGCATTGCATGCCATTAGCTAATAAATATGCGTGCACGCAGACATGTATTCCATTTTTAGCCATTTGAATCATTTATCTTTGAATTCTTATTCAGCTAATGAGTTTGATCTAGACACATTTACTTGCTTAATGATCATGGTGATTTTTCCCCATTATTAAAAATAGTAATTGTTTTTTCCCCCTTTATTGACCAGATTTTGCCTGTTGGAAGGGAATTATTTGCTTGTTTAAGAGCTCTTAAGGATCTAGGTTCATGCTATGAAGGTCGTAGTGCTTTGTTGTCCATTTTCCTGCATATTAAATCCTCTAGTGCTGAGGAACTTGAATCAACAAAGCAGAATCAAAAGGACGAGGATAATAATTTGTTTAGTGAGCATGAGTGGAGAAATAGCCCCCCTTTGCTTTGTTGTTGGATACAATTGTTGAGTACTATTGATTCAGATGATAGTTCGTCATTCAATGCAATTGAAATTGTTGGCGCGTTGTCTTTAGCTGCTTTGAACTTCTGCATGGATGGAAAAAGGTTAGCTTTTTCATTGTTTCCTAATATGGCTTTGGCACGCTACATTTCCTATAATTTTCAATTGACCAATTAAACTGATGTTCACTTATTTTGATCATCTTGAAAACTTAATCTCCAATGTCTATAACATGCATTAGTTCTTTCATTTGAGAACCTTCACATTGGCAGCTTGTCTTTCGCATCCCCCCCATCCTTGTCCCCTATCTATATGCTAGGAGTGGTGCCAGGTTGGGGGGGGGGGGGGGGGGGAATGTGAGGATTGGGGACAGGTGGGTGCAGGCACCCTTATGCACAATTCAAGGTAAGTGATATTGTGCTTGTAATAATGTTGAACGGTCATTTCGTAGTATTGTGGTGTCCGTTGCTCTACATAAAAAGTGCTTTGTACTGAATATTTAAGCAAAAGAACAATAAACTACTGAAGCTTCATGAAATAAAATATTGGTACACCAAGAAATAGCTAAGCCACAAGAAAATTTCACAAAATGAAAAGTTAAATGTATGGGAGGAATAACCGTGATAAATTTGATTCAAATAGTAAGAAATTTTCCTTTGGATGGAGAAGATGGTGCATGAGAAGAATTTTTTGATACGCAAAGTTGATTTTTTAATCATTTGTGTTAGAAATGACTCAACTTGGATGATTTTAGGTCCTATTGTAATCTTTCAACCTATGAAATGGCCAAGGGTGGATGGGCATGGGCAGGAGCCAGAGTAGGGAAACATCTCAATGTGAAAGTTCTCAAGGTTTGGGGTGTCCAATATACCTTTATGAGCTTTTCATTACAAATCTTTGTGATGGCGAGAAATAAAGTCTTTTGTGGAGAAGAGGGCCTACTGGATGCTATATGCTTCATTTAGGAAAAGATTGTGATTTTAATTTATTTGATTTAATTTAATTTTTTTTTATTTTATGCAAATGAATTCTTAATTTTGGGAAACTACTTTATCTATTTATATGCTTTGTAAACCCATTAGTGTTGGCTTTGGATTTTGAAGAACGGGGTTTTGAACTAGAGGTAGGGCATGGTATTAAATAACGGACATTGTTCAGTGTAACTGCCATTACGTAACAGAAAATCAGGCCTCCGATACCGTTACAGGCCACTAATGCAGTGAGCAAGAAATTCGTGGCCATAATGGCCGTTATGAGACCATAACAGCCCGTAATGGGCATTACACTACATTACGGCCCGTAATGGCTGTTACATCACATTACGACTGCTTCATTTTTTGTGTTTGTCTTTGCGTGTCACTGCTTCTTCCCCTTTCATCTCGTTTGTCCAGCTTAGATCTACTGACTGAAGCTTCGAAACCCCAAAAATCAGCTTCAATTTGTTGTTTGAAGCTGTGGTCCACAGGTCGGCTGAGTCGGCTCTTCAATCTGTGGAGATTTTCACGATTTGTCAGCAAAATTGATGTTATTTGGCAAATTTTAGTGTAGATTCTACGAGGAAATATTGAAATCAAGAACAAATTTGAGGATTTGGAGGCTTGCGGTTCAAACTCACTCCATTCGGTAGGTTTGGCCACTGTCGGGAGTTGAGTATGCCCTCTTCCAGACTCCAGTCTTCCCTTTTTTTTTTTTCTTTCTTTTAATTATTTCTTTTAATTTGAAGCAGCAAAGGCTACTCCAGCCTAATACAGTGCTACACAGCCTACACTATAGCCTACTAAATTACTAATAAATTAGTAATTTATTTTATTTTATATATAGATTTTTTAAATCTTTGCTCAAGCAACAAATTAGGAAAAATGACCCGATGCATATTCATGCTAGACAAATCTGATTGAATAGCTTCAAGTTTGTTGAAAATAATACACGTTATAACCCTTGAGAAATATTGAAATGCACTTGGCTCTCCTTTGTATAATGGTATGAGATTTAAAGAAGCGGCAGCACACTTAGCGGTTGATAATGTAGAAATGAAGATTTTTATTGTTAAGAATGGGCAGCTGTAAAGTTCATGGATGAATGCATATTTCGTGTTAAAAATGGGCCTCTATTAGGCAAAACACAGTGTGTTGAATCATTTGGGGGAATAACTAGTGACAAAATTATGATCTGCTATAGAGGCTCTTGGGAAGAGTTCTAGAAAAACATAGAAGTAAATGATATTGTAAATCGCCACTGTCTGCAATTCCAGATTGGTTATCCTGGTTTTAAATTGAGCCGTCTGTCAACGGAACAGCAAACAGCAAAAGCCTTGCAGTCCACACTTCTTTCCTTATTTCAGCCCCCAATTATTTCCCACAATTATTTCTTTATTTCTCCACTCATTATTGTGTACAGTTAGCATATATTTTTGACAGATTATAGTTTACATGTATAGGACTAGAATCATGCTGGAACTTATTTGCTTTCCATGTATAGCATTCTTGTAAAGTCTATAATATACAGAACTCAAGGCCAAACCATTCGGCCATTAACAAAATACTTTGACATGGTATCAGAGCCAGCCGACTGCGAATTTTTTCCCCTCGAATTTTTTTGTCATCTCAGTTTCGGAGGTGTCTCGTTTCTGTGGCATGGGTCTATTCTCTTCTGGATTTTTTGGTTCTCTGTTTTTTTCAGTGTTTCTGTGATTGCGTGGCTGTTGAAACAGCTTTTTGTTGCTGTTCCGGTGCTTTTCTATCCTTGTGATTTTCGGCACAGCAGGTTTCTTGGTTCTCGATTTATTTTTAGTGTAGGCAGGTTGATCAGAACAGCTTTATGTTGCCTTTTCTGGTGCTTCTCCGTCCTTGTGATTCTCAGCATGGCAGGTCTCTTGCTTCACGATTTATGTTTTAGTGCAGGCAGGTTTATCTTGGTTTTCGTTGTTCCTGCGTTGATTTATTTCTGGGCTTCTCAATTTTCTGTTAGTATTTTTCTTTCGGCACTCTGTTTTTTTTTGGGCTTCTTGATTTTCTCCTTTATCTAGCATGGACTCCGCACCTGTGTGTGCCAAGTTTACAGGCAACAATTATTCTATGTGGGCTTTTCAATTTGAATTTTTCCTCAAGGGAAAAGATCTTTGGGGTCATATTGATGCCACGGATTGTGCACCCAATCCTGATAAATCCAAGGATTTCAGCACTTTGTCCTTCATGGGCTGTGCTTGATGCTCAGATTATGTCTTGGCTTCTTGGCTCCATTGAGCCACATATTGTCCCCAATTTGCAACCTTATCGCACCTCTCAATCCATGTGGACTTACTTAAAAACATTATATCATCATGATAACGGTGCCCATCGTTTTTAGTTAGAGCATGCGATTGCCATGTTTCAACATGACAATCGTTTCATCCAAGACTATTGGGCGTTTTTGACTCTTTGGAACGAATATTCTGATTTGGTTACTGTGGATGTTCTTGTTGCCAATCTTTCCATTATTCAACGTCTTCATGAGACTAGTCGTCATGATCAATTACATATGAAACTCTGCCCCGAGTATGAATTTGTTCGCTCTTCTCTGCTGAATCGCTCTCATGTTCCTTCTCTTGATGTTTGTTTTGATGAGTTACTTCGTGAATTACAACGACTTAGTACTCAAGTTACTCTGGCACAATCTTATGGTAGTTCAGGGTCCGTCCCTATGGCTTATGCTGCTCAACGACGAGGACTGCCTGCGCTTTGTAGCACCTTGCAATGTTTTTGTTGCAAAGAATTTGGGCATACCGTTGCTAATTGTTCCAAGAAATGCTACTGTTATTGCAAGAAGAATGGTCACAATATCAAAGACTGTCGTATCCGCCCTCAAAATCGTCAGGCCCAGGCATTTCAGACTTCTGTTATTGTACCCCCCCCCCCCCCACAGTGACTTTTGCAGCCCTTGGCTCTTCTTCAGGTGACTCCTCTGTTCCTGCACCTCCTACAGCAAATTACCGCACACCCGAAATGATGCAACAGATGCTAATTTTGGCATTATCAGCAATGGGGCTCCAAGGTAACAATTCTACTAAACTCTGATACGTGGACTCGGGTGTCTCTAATCATATGACGAATAATCCCACTATTCTGTGTCATGCTCGGCCCTACGCCAGTCGATCTGCTATTTAGACTGCCAATGGCACTTCTTTGCCAATAGCTACTGTCGGAGCCTCTTCTAAGTGCACTCATTTGTTTCTTGCTCCTCAGCTTTCCACGAATCTTATTTCTGTTGGTCAATTAGTTGATAACAATTGTGCTGTTAATTTTTATGGTGATGGTTGTGTTGTGTAGGACTAGGTAACGGGGGAGTTGATCGCGAAGGGACCTATAGTGGGGCGCTTGTTTCCACTACGTTTGCCTGTTCCAGCACTTTCTCCAGTTTCCTCTATTAAGTTTTTTTTGCTTGTAATAATGTTTCAGATCTTAGCATGATTGGTAATTTGAAAAGTCCAATGCTCCATTTGATCAAGGATTTTATTTGAGGAAGGGAAAGGAAAATAAGAAGGAAGTTCTTCCAATATGTTAGATGTCATCAATAAAATGTATGACGGATTCCTTTTGTCTCTCTCTTGTGATGAACTCCCTCGCTGAAACTCTCCATCGGAATTCACATCCTTCTTCTTTAATTGCATTTATGCTTGTAACAACACTCAATGCTAAATCAGCATCCTTTATCGAAGATCCTCAATCCAGAACCTTACACTGTTGTCTTTCGCCCTCTCATACTGCTTGGATGGAGAAATTACTAGTAAAAGGGACCATTCTAAGGATCCATCGTAGGGCATCAAGATTGAAGACATTTTGGGAAGCAATGCTGGGGAAAGTAGAGAAAAGTAACATAATGAACCCACATAAAAAATTTTTGTGCCTCAAGTGTGGCTCCATGAATGTGGTAGAGAGTATAGGTACAAGGAACAATTAGTCTTCTCAAGATTGGAATCTTTCTCTCGCCAACCACAAATTCTATTGAGATGGGAGAAATTTGGGGAAAGGAAGTTTTCGTTGCAAAGGGAGTCGAAAAGGAGGACTTCCTTATGTAGTTTAAGTTACAAATTCAAATTTTGCATCCACTAGAGATATACTTGGTCCTCATGTCTTTAGGCCCAATGTTGGGTGGGCCTAGAACAAAAAGACAAGCTAGCTTAATGTTAAAGCGAGTTTTAAGGAAACACTAAAGAAAGGATGGATGAAGCACGGTGATCAATTGAAAGATGCCGATAGCCCAAATGGCTATAATGAGTCACTTGTATAGAGGATTCCTAAATCTAAAGTAGTTGCTTCACCTAGGGTTCAAACCACTAGAGCCCTAACAAAGTAGGCAAAGCAGGAGAAGCCCATTTGTAATCTAGGAGAATATTTCCCAAATTGTAGGATGCAGGCAAGTTTTGAGAAGATTTGAGCTCTCGTAGGTAGGAGATTCGCATTTTCCAAGCATGGTTCAAAATGGCAGTTGCAAGTAACGTCGCATAATGGTTGCGGGACACGGGTGTTACGTAACGGGAAGCGATCGTAACGGTCATGAATTTGTTTATTGCATGCACAACCATGCCAAAATTGAACAATAAGCATGAAATCCATTAATACATGATTTTTTATGAATTTTGACTGCTTTTATTCAAACTAAAAATGCTTTTTAATAGGCATTATGATTTTTATATTAATTTTAGTGCGTTTTTTTACAAAAAAGAGTCATTTTTTAGTAGTTTGCACTACTCTAATGAGTAAAAAATGTAGAAATGTAATTAAAATGAAGAATCAATTAATTAGAGACCTAAAATTATTAAAAATGAGTCAATACTCAATATATACATACATGAATTTGAAAAAATTGATCGGTATCAATAGTCCAATACATAAGTACAATATTACAACATAGCACATGTCACCACCAAAATGAATGACGTGGAGGGTCTTCATAATCTTCATTTCTATCTTGAGATTGGGATTGGGAATTATCTCCCCACCCTTGTGGAAATATATAGCAAAATAAACCCATGTTCACATTATTTCATTGTTGCTCCTGAAAATCTACTGGTGGTGAAAATCCAACTGATATAGGAGGTGCATAATCTCCTCCTTTACCATATTCTGAAAAATATCCATAAGTTGGGGCTGGGGCTAACTCTGGATAGTGTATAGAATAAGACTCACTATATCTTGACCCCCTAGGATATGGATGAGACACATAATATGGAATCATAGTGTTGAGGTGGTGGGTATGCTTGATGAGATCCATATGATTGTGATGATGAATCATTTAAACCAAAGTCTCTAAAACTACGAACCACACCATATGAATCTTCAATAGAATCACACTCTCGATGTTGGCGACTTCTTCCACTTTGTGCACCATGACAACCACTAGGGTCACCACTAGCAGCACTCCTCCTCCTGGGTTGTGAAGTTTGGTACTCTGGAGAAATACCCAAGTCATAATTGTCGGGTATATCATGTAATCCATAACGACTAGGAGGATATGTATTGTAGAGAATGAGAATGAGTCAATTGTATATTCAATTGTGTATTCTTTATATACTCGGGTGCCTATTTAACATGTACACAGAGAATAAAATATGGAAAAACAGAAGTGGACACAACTTGCAGTTGAGATGTGTAGTTTAGCTTCGGTGGAGGGTCTTAATTTATAGCCTTTGGCTTGTGGCTAGATTTCATGGTAGGTGGCAGTGGCTCACCCACCATGGTTGGTGGCGGTGGCTCACCTACCATGGTAGGTGGCAGTCATTCACCAACCATGGTTGTTGTTCACACTGTAGGGATTTCTACACTCCCCCGCAAGTTGGATCATAGATGTTGATCATATCCAACTTGCCAATGAAATCCTCAAAGAGTTGTCGAGGTAGTCCCTTGGTGAATGTGTTTGCAATCTGCTCCTTAGTAAGGACATATGTCATGAAAATAGTTCTTTCTTCCACCTTCTCTTTAATGAAGTGTCTGTCAACTTCCACATGTTTGGTTCTGTCATGCTGGACAGGGTTGAGAGAGATACTGATAGCTGCCTTTTTATCACAGTAGCTTGGTAGGTAACTCTAACTCAGCATGTAGTTCTAATATCCTCTACAGCCATAATCCTTCACATATTCCCTGAGCAACAGCTCTGAATTCTGCCTCTGCACTGCTCCTTGCTACAACATTTTGTTTCTTGCTTCTCCAAGTGACCAGATTTCCCCATTCAAAGGTGCAGTATCCAGTCATGGATCTTCTATCCTCTGTAGAACCAGCCCAATTAGCATCAATGAATATTGCCACTTCCTTTTGTTCACTTCGCTTGAACAATAAGCCTTTCCCTGGAGATCCCTTTAGATATCTTAGGATCTTGAAGGCTGCTTCCTGGTGTGCTTCTTTTGGAGATTGCATATGCTTACTTGCTACACTTACTATGAAAGCTATGTCTGGTCTGGTATGTGACAGGTAGATTAGTTTGCCGTCTAATCTTTGATATTTCTCCCTATCTACTGGCTTCCCAACATCTTCTGTTCTTTTTTCAACTTCAATAGGTGTGTCGCTTGGTTTGCAACCTAGCATGCCTGTTTCGATCAGGAGATCAAGGGTGCATTTTCGTTGTGAAACACTAATTCCCTTCTTTGATCTAGCTACCTCCATCCCTAGAAAGTATCGCATTTGCCCCAAATCCTTCACTTTGAATTCTATGGCTAAAACTTTCTTCAATCTTCCCATTTCCTCAATGTCATCTCTGGTGAGGATAATGTCATCTACATACACAATCAAAATAGTCTTCTTCCCATTTTTTTGTTTGAAAAACATAGTATGGTCAGACTGTCCTTGGCAGTATCTCCGTCCTTTTATCATCTTTGTAAATCTATCGAACCATGCCTTAGGAGATTGTTTGAGTCCATACAAGGACTTTCTTAATTTACAAACTTTGTTTTCCTCTCCCCTTTTACTAAATCCAGGGGGTAATGTCATGTACACTTCTTCTAGCTCACCATTTAGGAATGCATTTTTTATGTCGAGTTGTTGAAGTGGCCAGTCTAGATTGGCTGCCAGGGATAGGAGCGCTCGGATAGTGTTCAACTTTGCCACAGGTGCAAAGGGTTCTGTGTAATCGATGCCATAGGTCTGAGTAAATCCTTTTGCAATCAACTAGGCCTTGTATCTTTCAACTGTCCCATCTGTTCGGTATTTTATAGTGAAGACCCATTTGCGGCCTATTGGTCTCTTTCCCCATGGCAAATTCATAACCTCCCATGTTCCATTCTTTTCCAATGCCCTTATCTCCTTCATTACAACCTCTCTCCATTCCGGAATTTCAAGTGCCTCCTTAATGTTCTTTGGAATTTTGACCATGTCAATGTTAAAGGCATGGTATCCCGTGGACAAAGTATTATAGGACCCAAATTTTTCAATTGGATGAAGGGTACATGAACAAGGATGTTTTCTGAGAGCAATGGGCAAATCAATATCATCAGATTTATTAGGAATAGGTTCTATTACCTGTTCTGATTTGTTGGGAGGTTCTTGGTTGGGCTCTTGGTTGCTCGGAGTTGCCACCAGTTCTGACTCTCTTGGTGCTTCGGGTATGAGTTTTTCATTACCACTTGGCTTCGGCTTTCGTGAGTAGACTAGTGTCTCCTTGTTATTCTATTGTTCTATCTCTCCCCCTGAGTTTAAGTTTCCTTCTATGACTGGAAAGGAAGTGGAGGAGGATGGTAGATTGGTAAGAGGAAAGTCTAGGAAAAACATTTCACCATTGGAATTATTCCTAGTATGAGATTCACTCACATTCTCCCCCTGAATAGAAGACTTGGGATAGAATAGAGTGGTCTCGAAAAAGGTGACATTAAGGCTGATAAAGAGATGACGAGAAATAGGGTCATAGCACTTGTAACCTTTTTGGGATGGAGAATACCCAAGGAAGACACACTTGGTGGCCCCAGGATCCAGCTTGGTGCGTTGGTGAGGATGGACATGCACAAAGGCAATGCAGCCAAATAAATGAAGAGGGAGATCGGAGTCCAGCCGTGAGGTAGGGAAAAATTTGAGAAGAGTGTCAAGGGGTGTAGCATAGAACATAACACAATTGGGCATTCTATTGATAAGGTAAGTGGCTGTTAGAATAACATCACCCCAAAACATTGTAGGCATGTGGGTAGTAAGCATTAAGGCTCGTGCTACCTCAAGAATGTCTCTTTTTGCGTTCGGCAACCCCATTTTGTTGAGGGGTGTCAACGCATGAGCTTTGATGAATTATCCCTTTTTCTTGAAGGAAGAGACCCAAGGTGTGGTTGAAATATTCCGTGCCATTGTCAATATGCAAGATTTGAATCTTGGTGTGAAATTGTGTTTGGACCATGGCATAAACGTTAATAAGCACCAAACGTACTTCAAAATTATCTTTTAACAAGTAGACCCAACAAGTACGAGTGTAATCATCAATGAATGTCACAAAACCATTTTGTCTGAATGCGATTAGAAATCAGGTACGGTCCCCATACATCGATATGAATGATTGTGAAAGGTTTTGTGGGTTTGTATTTGGATTTTGGGAATGAAGTTCTTCGGTGTTTTGCGAGTTCACACACTTCACATTGAACATCAAGAGACATTTTATTCGAACATAGCGAAGGAAATAAATGACACATGTACTAAACATTGGGGTGACCCAATTGAGAATGCCATAACATTAGGTCACTATTCTTAGGGATAGAGACAAAATTACTTTGACACTGATCACTCATTTTGGCTTCCTCAAAGTAGTAGATTCCCTTATGCTCCTTAGCATTGCTAATCGTCGTCCCCGATGACAGGTCCTGAAAAACACAATGGGATGAAATAAAGTTAGCAGAGCAATTGGAGTGTTTAGTGAGTTGGCTGACAGAAAAAAGATTACAAGATAATTTTGGAACATGAAGAATAGACTCCAAAGTGATCGAGTCAGAAATCTGAATACTCCCTTTGCCAGCAACAGGAGCAAGAAATTTGTTAGCAATTTTGACTCTTAGGTTACCAACACATGGGGTATATGATAAGAAAAGGTGATAGGAGTCTGTCATATGGTCAGAGGCTCTAGAATCTATAATCCAAGGTGTATGGTTACTAAAGGTGTATAGGGCTTGTGAGAAATTACCTATGTGTGCCAAATTACCAGATGAAGTACTTTTTGGTGACTGACTCGAGGCTTGGAGAGCAAATAGCATCTCCATGATTTTCTGTAGTTGGTCATGGCTGGAGGTGCTGCTGCTGCCACTGCCAGAATGGTTGCTCACCACTTGTTGCCTCTTGGGTTTAGTCTCGGAACAAGCTTGATAGCCTTTGGTTTTGGTGCTCTGCTGTGGTTTCCAATCAGCTGGCTTGCCATGAATCTCCTAACAATTATCCTTGGAATGGCCAAGCTTTCGGCAATGTTCACACCAGAGGCGGCCCTTTGGTTGCTAGGTATTTGGCCCACTATAGGTCCCATAGGATACAAATGTTGAGCCCTTTGGTATCGTGGTTGTAGCTTTCTTCAACATGACTTTGCACCTTGCCTCTTCATGCCTCACTTCAGCAAACACTTCTCGAGTGGATGATAGAGGTCTGCGGCTGAGAATCCTTCCTCGTACATCATCTAAATCTCGATTAAGGCCTGCAAGGAACTCAAAAACTCTCTCATTTTCCAATCTCTTCTTGAACAACGCTTTGTCCTCAGCACAGCACCATTCTTCTTCGCTGCTTAAGTCCAGTTCTTGCCATAGTGCCAGCCTCTCCATGTAATAGTCTGTCACCTCGCTCTCGCCTTGTTTCATCTGCCATGGGCATGTCTTAAGTTCAAAGACTTGGGAAGCATTCTCCTCATCGGAGTAGGTTTCTCGGATTGCATCCCACACCTCTTTTGTTGTGGGCAGGAACATATATGTTTTCCTGATAGTTGGCTTCATGGAGTTGATAAGCCATGAGGTAATCAAGGAATTCTCCCATCTCCATTGTTGGAGTGCCACGACATTTGTTGAATCAGGTTTCTTTGAGTTGTCGGTAAGATACCCGAGCTTTCCTCTGTTGTCGACTGCAAGTTTCACGGACTGGACCCATTCTTGAAAATTCTTCCCGTTGAGTTTTTCTGCCAATAGTTGGACAGAAGAGGCATCTAGTCCATTTGAACTGATGATGGCAGTGGTTCGACTTGTTTGAGTTTTCAAGGTTGTTGACTCTCGACTGTTGATGGAGTTGTCCCCCATAGTTAGCTTGGTTTAGGAAAAAACCAACTCTGATACCATGTAGAGAATGAGAATGAATCAATTGTATATTCAATTGTGTATTCTTTACATACTCCAATTTAACATGTACAAAGAGGATAAAATATGGAAAAATAGAAGATGACACAACTTATAGTTGAGATGTGTAGTTTAGCTTCGGTGGAGGGTCTCAATTTATAGCCTCTGGCTTGTGGCAAGATCTCATGGTAGGTGGGTTGGCTCACCCACCATGGTAGGTGGCGGTGGCTCACCGACCATGGTAGGTGGCGATGGCTCACCTACCATGGTAGGTGGTCGTCATACACCAATTGTGGCCGTTGTTCACATTGTGTTGGCTGTCATTCACCAATTGTGGCCGTCGTTCACATTGTAAGGATTTCTACATCTATCCCCTACAAATGATGTCCCTGTGTCATACCCATAATCATATTTTGCACCGCCACCACTACCATCACCCCCAGCCCCAGTCCCAACACCACTAGGTCCACTACCACCATTATCATCACTTGGTGGGCTCAAACCAAAATTATCATCAATTTGTGTACGATCAAGACTTGAACTTGAATCATGCACATTTATTGGTGGTTGATCACCCCCTTTTGCAGTACCACCAACCTCTTCATCTAACCAATTTGAGTTGTCCTGATCGTTGAATAATGGTGCCTCTCTCTCCTGTAACCATGGACTCAAAGGATCATCTTCTTCGAAAATATAGTCCAAGTTGATATGGTTAAAAGTATCTTCAATGTCAAGTTGACTTATTCTCATTGTATTACTTAACTTTATCCTCATGTTGTAATGCACAAAATCAAGTTTTTGTAATCTCATGTACTTTAGTCTATTTCTTGTTTTCGTACGGATGAGGCTAAAGGGGCTCCAATTACGCTCACAAGTCGAAGCTGATGTGGTCTGACTAAGAACTTTGATTGCTATTTTTTGTAGCTCAGAAGCACACATGCCATAATGAATCCACCATTTAGCTGCATAAATAATTGAAGAAAAACATATGTCAATATAGTATATTTTTGAAAAGTCAAATTTGAACATAAAAATGACAATAGATTACTTCATCCATTATTTAGCTACATGTACCAAGATTTGTTTGTTTCACTGCCCTTTGAGCCAATGGAGTTCCAAATATCTCCTACCTATCCGGATATAGCAACAACTAAAAAACGAGGATTGTGAAGTATAATTAGTTAATTTTATATATATATATATATATATATATATATATATTATAGAAAGTATGACATAATACTAAAATAATTCATTATTCAACGGAACCAATACTTACTTGATTAATAGCCCGAATTTGAGTATCTATATTGGGTACCAGCTTGGTTATCACTTTTTTAACCCCATCCATAACCTCTCTAGCAACTTCAAAAGAGGGTGGGGCACCATAAAGAAATTGGGGGTTCAAAAAATATCCTAAAATAAATTTACAAATATATTAATCGATAATAGTGTTTTAACTTTTAATGCAACTACACATGATTTAAAAGTTGAAATAATAAGAAATTTTATTTTATTTACACTTACCAGCTGCATGTAAGCCTTGGTGCAATTGAAAACACTACTGATTATAAATAACTTTCCAATAATCTTTGTAGAATTGGCACACTTTTTGAATTGCCAACTTTGCCCTATCAAGTGCCTCGTACATGAAACCCATAGTTGGTTTTTCATCACCATCAACCAATTTAAGAACTTTCACTAAGGGTTCCTATACTTTAATTATATTGGAGGTCTTTTGGCAAAACTTTTTCCTTAAGATAATCATCTTCGCATCATATGTTGGGCCAGATTTTGGCATCCCAAACCTTGAGTTTTTTCAAGCATCTGATGTGAACATTTCCCCCAATGCTTATTTATGCGTAACAATGATCTCCAAAGCAATAAAGTTGGTATCAAATCATGATGGCAAGATGAAGCAATTCTCTATTATTTTTTATTTTTTTCGTGAAATTCATTGTCCACGTGTGGTTGTAAATAAAAGACTTCACATTACTTTTCTTATAAATGTCTTCAAGAATAAGGTCTATGTAATGAACTGCACATGCTGTTTGGTAGGGATTGGCCCTCTTTTGCATAAATAATTTACCTCCCGCCTTCATTGCAGCTTCATTATCAGTTACTACTTGAACAACATTTTCCTATCCAATTTCTTCAATCATCTCGTCCATTAATCTGAAATGAAATTATAAATTTCACAATTACTACTACTTAGTTAAAAATATACAAGTCATCAAGTGGCTGAAGTCAACAATCAAAATTAGAAAATTACTTGAAATAATATTCAACTGTTCGACTTGGCACATCAGAGGCATCAACTAACTTGTGGAAAACAGTGCCTCTATTGCAATAAACTAAAAAGTTTATTATGTTTTTTCGTTTGCGCCCTAACCAACTATCATACATAATTGTTACACCTCTCTCCTTCCAAATACCAGCAAAAGAAGATATATAATTTTTTATTTCCTGATACTGTTGCTCTAAATATATTTCAGTGACCTCATAGGGTGATGGGCTCTTTGCCCCTTTCCAACCTCTGCAGCAACATCAAGCATCAGCTGCATAAATAGAGAGTCAACTACATTCGCAGGAATTCGATTATAAATTAGGAGTTTGCCCATTGCTTTTCCTAGTTTTCTTCGTAAACCCTTTAAAATTTTGATATTTATTTTTGGTTGCTTGGCACTCTTTACTTCTTTCTTAATCTAGCTTTAGGGGCGTTAGGGTTAATTTATTGTTTTCCATTGCCTTCAGCTTCTCAAACACTTTGTGACTAAGCTCTACCAAAACCACCGGCACTGCCACTACCAAAGTCATCACCCTATTCATAATAATTACCACTTCCACCGGTTCTTGCCCTAAATCTTTGCCTCTCTTCCCATTCTTATTGTGCTCGTATGCTTTCTTGTCAAGCAAATCTCATTGTTTCCTCATCTAAATCTTCTTCATCGCTCAAATTTTCAAAATCTCCTCTAATTTGAGCTTCTACTTCCTTTTGGCTTTTTCGTTTGTCTTTCTTCTTCTTTGCATATTGTTGTAAATGTTTCATCATTTCTTCTCGCGCCTGCGTGGTTACATTTGGACACACAGACTTGTTTCAATTGTGTAATTTTCCTCCTTTAGACAACAAGTCTACTACCTTCCACTAAAATAGCAAAATGCCAACCAATGCCTTCACAAGGTAGCTCTTCACTTCCTTTTTTATCATGCAGCATCTTGGTGCTTGATTAGATTTCAACAAATCCATCGTAAAGATTCAAAATCAACAAACAAAAAAGTAAGTGAACCTCGGGACCAAATTGGTTATTGGGCAGTAAAAATTGTAACAGGCGTACCTGAAGCTATTCCTGTAATAGGATCGCATTTAGTAGAGTTATTATGCGGAAGTGCTATTCTACACAAGTAAAAATAAAAAATTATGGTCCTTATACAATAAATTAAGAATAAAAT
Source organism: Malania oleifera (assembly GCF_029873635.1). Classification (NCBI taxonomy): domain Eukaryota; kingdom Viridiplantae; phylum Streptophyta; class Magnoliopsida; order Santalales; family Ximeniaceae; genus Malania; species Malania oleifera. The sequence goes on from NC_080420.1 coordinate 73,897,350, forward strand.
GGTACATAATTAATTAATTAGTTAATTACATAACAATATTACATAAATGATGGATTAAATTTAAACTTTAAGTTGCTAACTATTAAAAATTTTAGTTGATTTATACATAAATAATACAATCATTTATATTACAATTCACAATTTAACAAAATAAATATAGAATTTTAGTTCTTACAATTTAATTATTTAAAAGGTAGTGTACTTGAGTCACTTGACTGATTCTGTAGAAATTAGAATTTATTATAAATTGTAGGTCTAATATTAAATTATTAATTGTCACGGTATTTAAAAAATAAATATGTAGAATATTAAATAATAATTTTTTACTAAAATATTAATTATAAATCTGTACTCTAGGTAACTATATAGATTTTATATTTAATAGTAATTTTTATTTTAATTAATAAATTTTACTTATATAGGTATTTACAAATTTACATACATAAAATAAAATAAAAGCAATTAAATAATAAGTATAAACTTAAAATTATAAAATAAGCTAAATTATTATTTATAATAAATTAGTAATTTAGTAATAAGTAGGCTACACAATAGCCTACACTATTTAATTGTATAGTCTGTATTAGCCATTACGTGGAGGTGTGGATCCTTGCTTGCTGCTGCTTGAAATAATATTAAAAAGGAAAAAAGGAGGACTAGATGAATTGATGAAGTTAGAAGAAGACATACCCACTCCCGATAGTGGCCGAAGCTGCGAATGGAGGGAGTTTGAGCTGCAAGCCTCCAAATCCTCAAATCGAAGATTACTTTTGGAGCTGCGATTCTGTGAATGGGGCCAACCTGCAGAGCACAGCTGCACAGCTTCAAGCGACAAATCGAAGCTGGTTTTTGGGATTTTGAAGCTTCAAATCCATAGATCTAAGTTGGACGAAGGAGTCGAAGATGGGAAGAGAGAACTCAGCCGACCTGCGAAGCAACTTCAAAGTTCAAACAACAAATCGAAGGCTTCAAAGCTGCTTTTTGATTATTTGGAGGCTTCAGATCAGTAGATCGAAGCTAGAGCCGCTAGACGATGGAGATGAAGAGGGAAGAAGCACTGAAGCGGCAACACGCAAAGAGAAACACGCAAAATGGAGCAGGCTCGAGGAGATAAGGTAAGGTGGCGTGGGCTGTCGGCAGCCATAAAGTGGTGTAACGGCTGTTCCGGGCTATAACATAAGTGTAACGGCCGTTACACATGTGAATTTTCTACTCACCGCATTAGCGGCCTGTAATGGTATCGGCGGCCTAATTTTCCGTTACATAACGGCTGTTATTTAATACCATGTTGCTAGGCCAAAATTTGAATCAGTTAGTAAAGGAGGGTGAATTCAACTTGGCGGCTGGAGAACAACTAAAGACAGAAGGAAGCAAATTGTGGAGTCTAAAGGTGACATACATGCTCTTTTGGCTTTGGAGATGAGGAAAAACAAGTCTTAATACTCTTAACAAATATGAGAATGAAGGGTTATTGATTAAGCATTTATAGAGGAATGGTGGTGTGTTGGAGGGTGATTGGGAGGAAGGTTATGAGATAAAGGATGCATTTCCTGAAGAGGCTGTGGAATTTGACAAAGGAGACAGTTACTGCCCATTCTCCAATATTTGTTGTTCAATCATCTTCCTATATTTACATTGTCCCTAGCTCTGACCCAATTTCAGTTACAATGGACCTTGTGAACCACCAACCAAAGGCCCACTAATTAAGCAATGCTCTTCCGAAAGTGCTCTCCCATATTTGATGTTGTTTTGTAGAAACCTAATGTTACTATTGTTCCATAGCGTGTTAATCAATAGGGAGTCTTCCGAATTGTGGACCTTTTAGAGGATAAGAGGGATAATCAAGATGCTTAAGATCTTTTGGACAAGTTGGCTTGGTCTTTTTTGAATCTTAGTGGTGAGTGAAATGTTTTTTAAATGGCTTAATTATGGCATGCCTTGAGGCCTACCTCAAGACAAGGCATGTCGAAAATGCCTTGATGCTTAGTATAAATACAAATTCCTTGAAAGGCCAATGCATTACATGCCGAGGCTTACACATTGGTATAAAATGTACGGCATTTAATTGAGGCTTATGCATATTGGGTTTGTGAACTTCAAGTTAGATTTTGCTAGAAAATTTTAATTGCATGTTATATATGGAAGGAATGTCATAATATGAGTTGGTACCTAAAAATCTTGAACCTTAACCTTTACAAAATAATAGAGTTGCTTCCCAAATATTGGAAATAACTTGGACTTTGTGAATTTATAGGCTATCTCTTTCTATGATTTACTTATGAATTAATATTTTTTAAATAGCCAACAAGTATTTTGCAAATTGTATATTATTTTTATTTACATTTTATTTGTGATTTCCTTAATTTTTTTCTAAAAAAAATTGTGAAATTTATATACATATGTATATCTAAAATGAAACTCTCAAAATGCTTATGCCTCAATGCCTTAAGGCTTACATTTTGCCTCTTAAAGGTTAAAATGCCTCACTTTACGCTATCGCCTTTTAAAACAATGGGTGAAAGAGTCAAATTGAGTGCAAGGGAGCTTGGGGATATGAAAAAAAGCAAAGAAATTGAGTAGGGAGTTGGATAGGCTAGCGTTGCCAATTAATTATGATAAAGGAAGCATATAAAATTTAGATCTTTTTTCTTGGAATGTTTTGGGGATTAGTGGGAGGTGGCAAGAGGAGAATGGTGAAGGAACTAGTTGATAAGATAAACCTTGAAATCTTGTTCCTACAAGAGACCAAGCTAGAATAAGTCAATTCTTTTTTGTTATAAGTATATTGGCATCAAAGGGTAGAAATTTCCTCTTCGAGTGTGTTTGAGAGTGCAGTTGTGATATAGGAGATGAGGGTAGCTTCTATTAAGGATTTTGTAGTGGGGCCTTTATCTCTATTGGTTTTCTTGATAATAAAGGTTTTGATAAGTGGGGCTTAAATCAGTTTATGGTCCAAATTCCTCCTCCTAGCTAAACTCTATTTTTGAAGAGTTAGCGTTTTTGCATTGTATAGTTTGCAATGGATGATTGGGGGTGATTCCAATGTTATCCACTTGTCTGTTCAATATTATTTGTAGTGATAGGGACAAACTTGGGGGGTATAGGGTCGCTAGCAGTATGAGGAGGTTTAGATTCTTTGTTCGTGGCAGATACTCCTAGCATTGGCTGTTTCACTTTGCTATGTCGGGTCTCGCGAGAGAGACATTCTTCTTCATGTATTGCTAGATTCCTATTCACCAACGTGGGGGGAAGATGGTTTTCCATATGTAGTGGAGGAGAGTCTTGTTAGGCTTGTTTCAAACACCAATATCATGTCCTCTTAGATTCCAACATGATGCAATAGGGACCCACCCCTTTTAGATTTTAGAACATGTGGTTGACACGCCCCTCATACAGGGAGTACGTGAGGGATTGGTGAATTGGGATTTTTAAGATAATGTGATGTGGAAGAAAGGCTGTGGGGATTTGTAGAGAAAGTGAATTGGAGGTTGTTAGAGCTTGACCAATGTTTTTGTTATTGACAATGATTAGCCCAAAGAGTGGCTTTAGGGCTTCTTGGGGGCTTAGGCAATGGTATCCTTTGTCTCCATTTTAGCTTACTGGGCAGATGTCTTGAGTAGGACGTTCTCTCTTGCATAGGGCTTGGGGTGATTAGAGATTTATTTGTTGGAAGGGAGGAGGTGGAGGTGTAACATCTCTAGTTTGCCAATGATACTATGCTGTTTCGAGGACAACGTTGTTGTTTTTGTGAAATCCTAAAAACCAATTATTTTGTTGAAAATTTTTGAAAAGATATTGGGATTAAAGATCAATTTGTGCAAGATTGAGGTGGCTAATATTATGTTGGTGGTAGGGGTTTGTTTTGCTTCGGAGTGGGTGTTTGCCTATCTTTATCTCGTTCTTGGAGGTAACCCTACTTTCAAGGTCAGTAGGAGTTTGGAGGGGTGGGAAAACTTTTTCTTATCTTTACGAATGGTTGTGGTTCTGGCCTCTCTAATGTTCCTATTTACTTTGTATCACTTTTTAGGGTTCCCAAAGGTGTCACAACTTTAAGAGAGGATGTGTTACTTACTCTGGTTGGGTTTTGGGGAGAATATGAGAATAATCATGTTAGCTTTGAGATTGTTATTAGATAGTAATTTAATTTGCAAAGACATCTCTCTAATTGGAAAATGGTGTTGCAGCAGTTTCCCTTAGAGGTTAATTCCTTATGACATAATGTGATAAAAAGTAAGTATAGGGCTCATCAAAGTGGGTGGGATTCTAGTGGGAGTGGCATTGTTTTTCATGCAAGCCCCTAGAGGTTCATGACCCAAGTTGCTTGCTGTTTCATTCCCTTCACCTAATTCAAAATGGGTAATGGAAACAGGGTTTGGTTTTGGGAGGAAGTCTGGGTGGGTGAAGGGTTCTTTGGAGTTGATGGTGCCTGGCTTGTTTAAACTTTCCCATTCTAGGGGAGTTCTCTTTTGTGGGATTTCCATTTTACTAGGAATCTTAATGAAAGAAAAGTCGATGAGCTTACCACCATGTTTAATTCTCAAGATCATTTTATTCCCTTCTAGACATCAGAGGGTTTGGGAGAGCCTTTTTTAGGTCTCTTTTTTTCTAAATCTTTCTTCTTTCACTCCTTACATCTCCCTTCCTAGTGTCTTCTCTTGGAGCCACATCATTTGGATGACAAAAGTTCCTTTCAAGATTCAGATATTCATTCAGCATGCACAACTTACTATAGATTAGAAATCCCAAGGCTCTTGGTCTTGATATGTGGTTGATGGGCCACAAGTCCAATAAAACCAATGCAAACCTCTTCCATCATTGTAGGGTGGCAACCCATCCTTAGAGTGCCTTCTTTTCTTGTTTTTGTGAACCTTGGGTGTCACCTCAAGCAATTGGCAATTTTTTGCTAGTAAGATTTTAGGGATTCGTCAAAAGTAGGAACGGAGGAGCTTTATTAAACAACTATTTTTTGCTATTTTGTGGACCTTTTGGATTGAGAAGAATGCAAGAGTTTTCAAGGATCGCACAAGCTCTCCTAGTCTTGTCAGCGATTAGAAACCAGGATTGTGATTTCCAGTTTTTTTTTTTTTTCCTTTTGTTCTTTGGAGGACATATTGTTCTCCCGATATTTTTCTTGTTTGGTTCTTAGTAGATACTAGATATTTTTCTTATCCAAAAAAAGAAGAAAAATTAACCCTATGTTTGGAGAGGCTTTGGATTTGGATTTGTATTGGATTTGGATAAGATGTAATATAAAATTATATTGAAGTTTGTCTAAATCCATCAAAATCCAAATCTAAGGTCTGAAATCCAGCCTCCCAAATAAAGTAGAAGTGTTAATGATGTGTAAAATTAAAATTTTGTTCATTGATTTGCTATGTGTTATTTTATTTTGAATTTATTTGATAAACAAGCATGAAAAAGTGGATTCCTTCATGTTTTCATTTCCTTTAATGTTTTTCAAGTCCCAAGCCTAAATGTGACGTCATGCTTTCATCTTGGATTCAAAAGAAATATGCCATGTCATTTGCTTCAATGATGATGGGCACAACCATCCTTACATCATCACGTCCTTTTTCTCTCCATGTTTTTCTTCTTTCCTTTTTCCCTTTTTATGTTGTGTCTGTACATGCACACACATGCATGCAGTGGATATTGTAGAAGCATTACTGACTGAACTCTTAAGTCACACGTGTTGTTTCCCTGATAGAAAGTTTAGAAAAAATGGGCCTATTTTAGTTGTAAGAGCTGCAAAAAAATCTTGATTTAATTGTAGATGGTTTAACTTTTGTTCATTGACTTATTAGGCTAGGATCTTGGTGGCTTAGTTATGCTCTTTAGGCAACTCCTAAAGTTTTTGGATTGAGGTTGTTTGGGATCTTGGCAGTTCTATGCTTGAGTATGTGTGTGTGTGTGTGTGTGTAAATATTATGTCATTTTAGTTTTCATAAATCCTTTAACATTTCCAATAGGTTCTACACTGAATTTTAGACACTTTTTTCAAAAGATGATACAAGAGAAAATGGGAGCTTGTAGATGCAAAAATAGAATAGTCCTTGTAAAGCAGTGGCCCAGGCTAGTGGTACCGTCTATGAAAATCTAGTCATGTTTTTTGCTAGTGAACTTGCATGTGCAGCTCTCCTGTTGATTTCATAATAATGTAACATACGACTATTTTTCATTTCCCAGTTTACATTTTGATACATTTATTTTATCTTTTCTCCTGTTTTTGTTTTTCATTTTTTTTTTTTTTTTTTTTTTTGTTTTTCCTTCTCAACAAATGCATGTACTTTTCATGTTAAATAGATTTTTTTTTTCAAGAAGCAAAAGTATCATTCCACTAAATCGAATTGCATCAATAGTTCAATACACATCAATAGGCACATGCATTTCAATATGAATACTGGCTACTTGCTGGTGATCTTTGACACTTAACTTTTGATAAAAATTTGCATTTTCACCTATTAGTTGTTTTGTGAAAAAACTCTCTTTACATTCTTTGCAGTTTTGAAAATGCTAACCTGATGTGAAATGCAAAGGAATTAGTGAACATTCTTTTTTTATTACACAATACAAGGCAGACTTATTTTTGTTTCTGGCTACAATTTATCATTTTTATAAGATAAAAATTCTTTTAGTAAATTAACCTGTTTATGTTATTCACTGTTAAGACTTATATTTTGCTTCTTGAACAGTATAAATTGGAATAGGGTTGATGCAGTGAAATACCTTTTTGGGCTTCCTTGTGATATTAATGGAAGGGATTATTTTCCTGAAAAAAACATAAAGTACATAGAGGATATGACTACTCTTTTGAGTTCAAAAGCTTCCAATAATGACTATTTAGTTTCCTTGGATTTGAAGACTACGCTCTATCAGGTATACTTAATTTCAAATTAATACATACTAGATTATTTCTATCAGCTATTATCTTCCTTCTGATTGAGTTGACTTGTTCAGGTTTCAGAGTATGCAAAGTCGTTATTGTTATTGTTGCAAATACCTACTGATACAGTTAATGCGGATGATATCATTTCTGCTGAAAGCATTTTGTTGTCTCCAATTGATATAGTTTCTTCAGAGATACATCACATGGCAGATGGCGTTTCTGAAAGTACTGATGACTATTTGTCTCCAGTAGAGCTTGGAGATATGTTTTCATGGGAGTGTCCTGAAACTTTACCTGATAGATTGTCTCAGGTGGTTCTTCCTGTTAAGAGAAAAATGTCATCACTGGAGGGCAGTAGGCGTGCAAGAGGAGAGAATTCTTCTGTGGAGATGATGGCACAAAATACATTTTCACGGGGATTGGGGCAACCTACTACCCCTGCTGGTCCTACTCGCAGGGATGCCTTCCGGCAGCGCAAGCCAAACACCAGTAGGCCCCCTTCCATGCATGTGGATGACTATGTTGCCAGGGAGAGAAATGTTGATGGTGCTAGTTCTCATGTAATTGCAGTACGAGTGGGGTCTAGTGGTGGAAGACCTCCATCAATTCATGTGGATGAATTTATGGCCAGACAAAGGGAACGACAGAATCCTGTTGCTGTGACAGTTGGGGAAACAGCAGCTCGAATTAAGAATACTCCTGAGAATAGCACAGATATGGAAAAGTTCAGCAAGTCTAAGCAGTTGAAAGCAGATCTCGATGATGAACTTCAAGGAATTGATATTGTGTTTGATGGGGAGGAGTCTGAATCTGATGACAAGCTGCCCTTTCCTCAGCCAGATGATAATCTGCAGCAGCCTGCTCCTGTCACGGTTGAACAAGGTTCTCCCCATTCAATTGTTGAAGAGACAGAAAGTGATGTACATGAAAGTAGTCAGTTTTCTCGCATGGGCACACCACTGGCATCTAATGTTGATGAGACTACCCAAAATGAATTTTCTTCAAGGATGTCAGCCTCGCGTCCTGAGGTGCCGCTGGTTCGAGAATCAAGTGTGTCTTCTGAAAAAAAGTACTTTGAGCAGCCTGGTGAAATGAGGAATGTAATTCCAGTTGAGACATCTGGTCGAAAGGATTTTGTTGTACCGACAAATAGCCCTGGTTTTCCTACCTCAGTTTATATGAATGCTTCTGCATCATCTATGTCTTTACAGTTTCCCGTAGATTCTAGGATGGCTCCATCAAACAGTATCCATAAGAAAGGAAATCTACAAAAAATTGGTAATATGCCATCAATTACAGGATCTCAAGGACACTATGAGCAGAAATACGTGCTGCATCAGCCACCTTTACCTCCAATGCCCCCTCCATCAACAATCTCTCCTGTTATATCCCAGGCACCTGATCCTGTTCCAAGTCAGTCATCTCCATTTGTCAATTCTATTTCAGATGTGCAGCCGCCGCTGCCCACAGCTTTCCAAGTGAGTATATATGCTTTCCTATGTTCAATTCAGTGTGAGCCTTGTTTCTGCAGCTTCAATTTTTTATCTTTTTTTGCAGGTTCAATCAGAGTATATGTCTGCATTTAATAACAGTTCTTTAGCATCTTCATTTCCCATACCAGATTCAAAATATACAAGAACATCCATCTCCTCTCCTAGTGGATCTGTCAGGCCACCACCACCACTTCCTCCTACGCCACCGCCTTATTCTTCTACAGCATTCACTTCTCCATCTTTAAAGACTTCTGTTGCACAACCTTCATTGTATACTCAAACAAATATTGGAATAACCGAGCTTCCCCAAACCTCTATTGTACCTTTAACTGATGTTCGATTTGGCAATCTTGCTGCATCAGGGGCCAGGCTGGCTACTTACCCCCCACCTCCACTGGTCTCACCATTGGTGTTCAGTAGACCTGCTTCAATACCTCTAAGTCTTTATGGGAGTAGCACAACACAGCCGCAGGGTGAAAACTTGACGAGTATGATTCAAAATCTCCCCATTCCCCAACCTTCTATACAGTCTGTTCAACCCCTTGCTCAGTTGCAGCCACTGCAGCCTCCGCAGCTTCTGCGCCCCCCTCAGCCCCCTCAGCATCCTAGGCCACCTATCCAAGCTTCTCAACAGACAGAGCAAGGGGTGTCTTTGCTGCAGAGCTCTGCTCAAATGCAAGTTCAGCCCTTGCAAATGCTTCAACAGCCCCAAGTTTCTCCAATTCCAATCTATTATCAACCTCAACAAGCCGAAAATTTTTTACTCACACAACAGCAGCAGCAGCCAGTTGAACATCCTCAACCACAAGTTGTGCCCCAGCAAGGAGACAATGCATCTCGACAGCAGCAAGATTTGGGAATGTCATTACAAGAATACTTCAGTTCCCCAGAAGCTATTCAGGTATTTGTTTTACATAATCCCTATTCCGTAATGAGAATATTGTATACTTTTGTCCATAATGGCCTTTGTTCCATCTATTGATTTTTATTCTTTTGTTGCAGTCTTTATTGAGTGACAGGGAAAGACTCTGCCAGCTTTTAGAGCAGCATCCAAAGTTAATGCAGATGCTACAGGTTTGACATCCAATTGCATGAACTCATCTCTCTCTCTCTCTCTCACACACACACACACATTTTCACGCACACATTTTCTTGTGTCCCTGTGCATGTTCCATGTGTGAATTTATTCTCCACCTTGTTCCCCAGCTTGTCAATCATTGAAAGGACAGAGGGTAGGAAATGATTTAGTAAACAAAATGAACTGAATTTCTTTAATCCTAGTCATATATGCTAGCCTATCTGCAAAGAAGAAAAAAAAGGGAAAAACAAAACAAAGTATGCAACCTTACATGGTTGAAACTTTATTTCTGAGCATAGTGTGCACATGCTGAAACTGCATAAAAAAGATTCCCCTTCTTCCTTTTGCACACGTTGCCAGGGGTGGGAGGGGGTTGTTGGGTTGCTGTTTTGTTCCAGTTTTTTCATGCCGTGTGAAGTCCGTACTGTTTCCTCCCATTTTAGTTTGAGCCACTTACCTTTCAAACTGCAACTTCGGGTACTGTTGAAACTTTTTTAATGTTTTGTTCGCCCATCCTAACTTGGCTCCTACAATTTGACTGTTGGCTGTGGTTCGCCAGGAAAGGCTGGGGCAGCTATAGCGACAGGATGCCAAACTGCACCTTGAAGGCTATACTCGGAATCCTTCCAAATTATCTGTTTCATGTTGCAGACAATGTGTGATTTAGGAGAATTTTGCATCAATGTACTATATTTCTATCCCAAGGTAAATTCTCCCAAAGCAAAATCACTCTTTAGTTTATGTGGATGTGCGATTGATGCACTGTATGTTACCTCTAGTGGATTTTTGGCATAAACAATTCCCCAAAATTAAATCAAATTTGGATAGGTCAATTTGTAACTGAAAATTCATTTTAATACAAAGCTTAATTATTATATCATCATAAAGTTTAAAGTAATACTATTCTCGTGACTCCCCCTAAAGCCTATTGTGGCTGCCTCAAATTTGGTATAAAACTTAAAAAGAGTTTTCCCTTGCATTGAAGGCAATGATGAAAGAGTATGTATAAAATTAGAGATGGAGGAAATGAGTGTTGGGATGTAGCCGACTTAAAAATGGATTTGAGATAAGGAAATGGTTTGAAGATGCATAAATATGATGGGGAAGTCTTAACGGTTTCATCATCAGCCTTTGTTTAAAATCAAGTATACTTTTGAAAATGATTTTTATTTTTAGAAAATAATTTTTAGGTAGACTCCAAGTTAATTGAATTAGGTGTTCTTTGGTTCATTTAATCTAATCTCATTAATTCCTCTCAATTATATGATCTTCAAGAATTAAAAATCCCCATCATGCCAAGGATAATGAAAAAAAAAATCTGCCCATCTCACAGTGAGTTAAGATTAGATTTTGGGAACTAAAGTCATGTAGTTAGAGGCATCGGAATTACATAATCACATAAATAAAATAACAGGAAAGAAATAACTTTTCCCTTTTGGATTTTTCTATATTTTCTTTTTTGAATTTTTAAAATTAATAACAATTATGGCACTAACAAAGAAGATGACAAAGAAAAGAATGAGAATAATAATAGTAGTAGTGATATGATAATAATAAGATAACACTAAGAAAGTAACAATGACACTAGTAGTAATAATAGTATAATAGTAACAAGATGCTAGTACACATCATAATAATACTAACACAAAATACAAGTACATACAATAATAATAATAATCATGTAATAATAATAATATAGTAGTGATGGGACACTTAATGTAAAATAGTTGTGATATAGTCATAAGACAATAGTACTGTTGGGATGCTTGCAAACGCATGCATGGGGCCAAATTACATGTTATTTAAATTCAATACAATACCAAATTAAAGTGTTGTAAATATAGAATTTGTATTTTTTAAAAAGCACATGAACACTAGCTTTTAAAATGTAAGCAGATGAAAACTAATTTCTAAACACTTTTGTTTTGCACCAACACATTGACACTAGTTTTTGAAAATGTGAGCACATGGAAACTGATTTTAAAACACACTTTCTATTTTTGAAAATTCAAGCACATAAACACTTATTTTTGAAAATTTAAGCATGAAAGATTGATTTTAAAATATATTAGCATATATTCTGTATTTTTGAAAAATACAAACACATAAATATTGATTTTTGAACATGTTGACACAAGCTCTATACCAATTTCTGGCAAATCCCTACTGGACTCAAATCTGAGACAAGAATAACAAAAGGGAAAGGAAAATTAATTAATAAAAGTTTATTACCTTTTCTTAGTCCTTCTCTTTCAACCTTGCATGAAGTTGTATCAGGTAGTCTTTCGTATCTCACTATTATGCTTGGTGTCTAAGTGGAACCTCTACAAACTCTCCTTCCAACAAGCTTCTTTGAGCTTCCTTCGAGCTTAAGGTTCACACAATAATGTTGGAATAGAAAGAAAGACTCAAAGAGAAAGAGGTTTAGAACTGAATAGACTTCTATTAATGTATCTTAATTTTTCCTCTCCGAATATAAGGGTCGGAGCTCCCTTATATAGGCAAGCAACTACTAATGAATAAGCATAACTTGCTTTCTCAAAAGTAGATGTCAAACCGATGTCGACATAAAGAAAAAGTAAAAGCTACTTTAAATAAAGAAAAAGGACAGTACATCAAATCCTGCTGACTCTTTTGACAAAACAACAAAATACCGACAACTTTTAATAAAGTAACTTTTGACTAAAGCATAGAAATACAAAAGTAATTGATATGACCCGACGAATTGTCATTTCGGCTAAGCTTGGAATATGACATGATTCTAGACAAATGTCTGATATGACCCGTCTGAGTAGTTCGCTCAGTCTGGCCTGGGATATGGTGACACCTGGACTATCATCTGAATCGTACATTTGTCAAAGATCCCGTCCTTCTTCAGAGATCTTTCAAAGCTCTAATGATTTCTTTATCGTGCTATTTTCTTGCTAATTCTATAAGTACAGTCTGTAGATCACTCTTCATGGCCTGGGTTGAAGAAAGAAGAAGCGTTTATCAAAAAAGAGAGTGTTCAGTTCCAGTTCTGGAACAAAGCCAGATGAAGAAGGGAAACTCATCTTGGAAAGATGAAAAGTCCAGTGACAAGAGTCATATTCAGTGTTTCATTTGCAGCTAGTATGGACATTACAACACCTAGTGCGTCTAGAATCCTAGAACCAAGAGGGTAAGAGGAGAAGACATATAGAAAAATGACTCAGTTGCTATCAATAAGAATGTTTCAGGATCCAATAAGGATAGAGAAATAGTAGAAGTTGATTTGGTTATCGAAGACTTTCGAAGGACTCCAGAAATCTTAAAGGAAAAGGGGAACTTGCTAGAAAGGATAGTTAATATTCCAACAATTCCAGCAAACATTTCTTTTTCAGTTTGCCTAAAAGTAGTCGAAATATTGGAAGAATTTGAAGTCATTATTTCAGAAAACTTCATGACTATAAACAAGGAAAGTACAATGGAACTCATTCATCAACAGATCAAACTTAAAGCTGAAATGGATATCCAGCTTAAAAAATACAACTTCACTACCAGAGCAATAGTGAGTATTTTGGAGTATCCACAATTAAAATAGTTTTGGATGAGGAATGGTTTGTGTATTTCGAAATTACACATTCTCGGAAATATAAACCTTGAATTGTTAATTGCAGTACAAAAGGCCTTAAGATCAAGAGAAGCCCAGTTTTTTGGATTCAGCAAAACAGGACAAGCTTTTGATTTCCTGCCATCAATGGTAAGACATGTGTTAAATTTCACTAATTCATGACGGTTATGATGGATTGGATACATTGAACCAATTGAGCTAAAATTAGGAAGAGTTTTGTTTTGGAATCTTTTTCTAGAAGATTGGAAAGACAGAGCAGTTTCAGAATTTCATGAAGAAGAACCAGACTGATAGGATTTCTAGAAACATAGAAATTTCCATGAATTGGTTTAGAATTTGTGGGGAATTTATCTTCTTGAAGCAAGGATGGCTTTGGATTGCATATTCTTCGCAGATCATGAAACTTTGATTGCTATTGAAGGAAAGTACTTCCAGAAATTTGAAAAAACAAATTTAGCAGAATTTGCAATTGGAGCAAAAAGATTAATAAATCAAATTATAAATTGGGAGCATCATCTTCCTTCAACTCAGGCCATGAAGAGTTATCTACAGATTATACTTATAGAATTAGCAAAAAAAGAGCATGATGAAGAAATCATTGGAGCTTTAAAAGATCTCTGAAGAAGGATGAGATCTTTATTAGTCTAGAATTAAGTTCTGTGAGTGGCAGTTAGAACAACTCCGCAGGACTCTAGGATTAGAATCAAACGACCAAGATCTCATTAATCTTCAAAGATGAAGGAAAATCAGTCCATCATGAATAAAATAGAGAAATAATGAAAAGTTATGAGAACAAAATTCAATCTCTTAGTAGGGGAGAAGAACCTCAATTGTCTCAAGTCAGAAGCAGTATATTAGGAAGATATGTTGCTAAAAACTATGAAGATGCACAAGAACAGGAGGTTCAGAGTGCTCTTAGAGACATTAATGAAACAAAAGTTTTGTCAGACATAACAGAAGATATACAGAACACTCGTGATGAGTTGGATAAACTTCTACGTCGTGAAAAATGGATAGAAAATGAAGTCTCGGAAATTCGAAAGAGAATCAATAAAAGGCTTAATGAGGTAGAAGATCTCAAGGCTAAGAAACTAGTTAGTGCCGAAAAAATTCTTTTAAGAACTAGTAAGGGATCTGCAAGGGGTGGATCTGCAAGAGCAGGACCATCAAATTATCGGAAAACAGTGCAAGTGAGTTTTCCAGAAGTTTCATCTTGGGATGGAAAGCCAGTATGTTAGCCCCTAAGAATGGAACACAATCGTGGGAGCGAAAGAAGTTATCTTTCAAGGAAATGCTCTAGACCACGGCAAAACAACAGGAGTCTGTTTTAAATTATCTAGGCAGAATTCAGGAGGAATTCAGGCCAAGAAAAAGTGTTCCAGAGGGAGTACCCTAATATGGAACAATCCTTAGGTTCAATTGCGAAAAGGATCCCGCAGTTGCAATTAATGATTGGGCTATGGATATTAGATATCATATCCTTAGCAGAGGAGTCGAATCTTGGTTAGTGGAGCTAGCATATAAATTTGCAGTAGCCACACTAAAAGGAAACGTTGGAGATTTTTGGGAAATACTTTAAAGGAACTCATATGTGAGTACCATTATCATAAACACCATTAAAACTCCAAATGAAGTAATTTCTATCATAGCAAATTTCCTCAAACAAGAGTTTGTAGGATATTCGCTAGTTGATAGAGCTGACGAGCTAGTTGAAAAGGCTAGAATGGCTCTCACAAAGATTCAGATCCGTGACATATGTTACTTTGAAGAGTTTCTTTGTGAATTTCAATATTGGTATTATAAGCTCAAACCACAAGATCAAGCATACATGAAAGAAGTCTTCGTCAATAAATTACTCGGTAATTGGCTAGAAGTGGTAAAACAGGTTGTTAAGCAGAGACTTGACAGAGATACAGATGTATCTGATACTCTTGGAATCAGAGCGAAAACAGTAAGACAAATGATAAGACTTTACTGTATGCAGCGGCATATGTTTCAAGATGTAAGAAACATGTCTTATATGAATTCATATTGTTGTCCCAAGACAAGTGGGGTAGTAGGGAGATATGGCTGTAACCAAAGACTAACTAGATACTCAGAACGAGTAGAAACTAGTTGTGCTGGAGGAGTTTTCCATAAGAAGATTAAATCATCCAAAGTTAGAGGAAAGACTTGGGAGAAATTTGGAAAAAGGAAGAGCTCTAGAAAAGGGCAGATAAACCCAAAGAAAAGATATCTTAGACCTAGTAGGGTTAGATAAGACGTCAAGGAATCGTTCAAGAAAAAATATGGACGATATCCTTAGTGTCCGCAAGGAAAATCTCTGGAGAATTGTGACTATTGTTGGTTTTGTGGCAAGAAGGGTCATAAAGCTAATAATTGTCCTGAAGCTGAGAAGAGGAAGGGTAGCCTCAAGAGTGCCTTGATGGAGAACTCTTCAGAACTTCTTTATGAACCAATTCGGGGAAAGGAGATAGACTCAGATGATGAAAGCATTTATTCTATTTTCTCAAAATACTCGGAATCTAGAGATGAAGAAGAAGATTTAGAAAATGAATCTCCTTATAATCTTAAGCTAATTCAGTTAAGACTAGCTATAATGAGAGCAGTAGACAAAGCACCAGAACTAGTTTCTCTAGCAGAAGAATAAGAAGGTTTAGTACAAGCTACAGAAACTGAAACTCCTTCAGAAAGTAGGGATTGTTAGGAATGGAGGATGCCTCAAGCCAGTTGGGTTGAAGCATGTCAAACCTCATGGATACCTTACAAAGAGACAGTAAAGGTAATTGAGAGTAAGATAATGGCATAAGTTTCCAATACAGATGCAAGAACACTTATAGTTCCATTACTCACCACACAAGAAGTTCAGAGAGCAATGGATAAGAAGGCAAGATATGTCCACTATGGAATTATCCAGGTTGGGATAGATCCATTAGTAAGAAAAAGGCAAGATCTTCCTATCCTTATTGCAGTTATGGATGGAAGTATTAGTAATTTTGGTAGGTCCTTATTAGTAGGAGCAAGGGCTAGCTTACATTTAGGAGCAGCCTGGATAAAAGTAATACCAGATTTACATGTTGATCTTCAAGATAAAAGTGTGGAGAAAACTCTATAGATTATAGTTAATATGAGAGATTGGCAGAATATGTTAAAATGTAGCTCAGATAGAAGGTGCATTAGACTCATTGTCAGATTATATTTGAAGTTTTATAACACGGGGAAACCAACCCTCATAAGGAGAGTTAGTAGATTTACTCAACTCTTCGAAACAAATCAAACCGACTCAGTTAGAGGATTACAACCAGAAGTCGTAAATCCAAGAGCACTAAGTTGGCTACAGATTTGGGTAACCCCAAGAACAGAAGAGAGATTGAAAAATCTTTTTTCCAGAATCAGTACGACAATAGGCAAATAGATTAATTATAACAGAACCTCTAAGTGATTGTACTCCTAGTAGAGTGAGTGTATCTAGAAAGGAAGATATTAATTCAGAAACTAGGTCAGAAGGATCTGAACCATCTAAATTAAGACCTTCAAGTAGTAAAAGGATAGTTGATCAGAGAACCATAAGAATCCCTATCTAAGCAAATGAAAAAGAAGATCAGACTCATGTAACATACATGGGAACATCAATCCTAAGTGCTAAATTAGAGGAATGCTTATCAATATTTCTATCAGTAGGATAGACTGTATTGCTCTAATAGACACAGGATGTACGTGGTCTTGTATGAAGATTCGTTTTCCAGAAGTGACTTGGGAACAGGCTAATCTTCAGGTAACAGTGGGAAATAGTGCAATTCTTCAGATAGGAGAAATTGCAAGAAATGTAAGAATATTAATAAATGGCAAAGACTTTGAAGAACGGATTCTTTGCTTAATCCCAGAATTACCAGATAATTTTCTTTTGGGAAATAAATTCCTCTAGAAATATCAACTTTTTACGATATTCTCAAAAGGAATAATCCTAGATAACCATTTCATTCAAATGTCTTCAAGTACTATTATAAATAATTATATGATAGTCGAAGAAGGAAGATATGATTATCAGGAGAAGCTTGATAATTGGAAGGAACTGGTATCAGGAAGTATCCTAAAAGTAAATTAGTCAAAAGAAGAAAGTAATCTTGAAGAAATCAAGAAAATGTTTTTAGAAAATTGGTCGAAGAATCCACAGGCATTATAGTAGAAAGTCATGCCAGAAATTTATTAGAAGTAAAGGGATTAGATATCCAAATGAAATGATGAGGGAATTTGAGAAACAAATTCCAAAATTATTAAATTTAGGACTCATTAGGTACAGTAAAAGCACAAGAATGCTGCATTTATGGTAATAAATCATGCCGAAGAAGTAAATGGAAAAACCATGATGGTAATTGATTATAGATATCTGAATAAAGAAACAAGAAATGATGGGTGTAATTTACCTAATCAGGATTTTCTTGGAAATAGAATAAGAAGGGAGAAACCCTAAGTTTATTCTAAATTCGATCTCAAATCAGGATATTGGTAGATAAAGGTTAAAGAAAGAGCAGTAGCTCTTACAGCCTTCACTACGCTGATTGGGCTTTTCGAGTGGCTAGTTATGTCATTTAGATTAAAGAATGCCCCAGGAATTTTTTATAGAAGGATGGATAAGGCTTTTGAAGGAATGACTGGATTTCTTGCATTATACATTGATGATGTTCTCGTATTTAGTAAAAATACTAAGGACCACTTAGAACATTTGAAGCAGGTGACATAAGTGTTTAGAAAAGAAGGAATGGTTCTTTTAGAAAGAAAAACCATATGGATGCAACCTCATATTGAATTTTTAGGTTTAAAAAATTGAGGAAGTGAAAAGGAACTAACTTTAGCCACATATAGCATAAAGACTGTGAATTTCCTAATGAATTCAAAGACAAAAAGCAATGTCAATGCTTTCTAAGAGTATTGAATTACATTAGAAAATTTATTAAAAATTTGACAGAAAATGTAGCACAAATTCAGAGAAAGGTTTCAATAAAGAATCCTTGGAATTGGATTTCAGAGGATACTGAAATAGTAAAAGCCTTAAAGAAAGAAGCTCAGAATTTGCCAAAGTTAGAATATCCAAACGGTACAAAATTAGATATAATTCTGGAAACTGATGCTTCAGATATAGCATGGAGACGTGTTTTAAAAATCAAAAAAATTGATAAAACCGAACACCTTAGCAGATATTGGAGTGGATGTTTTAATGGAGCAGAACTTAATTACCCAGTTCATGAAAAGGAGTTGTTGGCAGTCCTTAAAGGAATTGGGGCTAATGAAATTTTCTTGGGTAAACCATTCATCGTTAGAACAAATAGTTCCTATGTAAAGCACTTTATAGGAATTAAGTTAAATTGATGCATCCAAGCAAGATTGATTAGATAGAGAAATGAGTTACAATATTACTCCTTTAACATAGAACATATTAAGGGAAGAGATAATATTATTGCTGACTCTTTTGACAAAACAACAAAATACCGACAACTTTTAATAAAGTAACTTTTGACTAAAGCACACAAATACAAAGCAATTGATATGACCCGACGAATTTTTCTTTCGGCTAGGCCTGGGATATGACATGGTTCTGGACAAATGTCTGATATGACCCTTCTAAGTAATCCGTTCAGTCTGGCCTGAGATATGATGACACCTGGACTATCATCTGAATCGTACATCTGGCAAAGATCTCGTCCTTCTTCAAAGATCTTTCAAAGCTCCAAGGAAGAGTGGCAAAATGGGCGAGCGGCAGGGTCCGGGTGGATCGCTAATGGGCTGGGTCATAAATAGGTCAATGATAAATGGATCACACACATGTCAATCCTAACCCGCCCATTTAATAAACGACACGGGTCACCCGTTTAAAAAGAATAATTTAATTATTTTAAAATTTTAAATCCTAAATAAGAACAGAACATATCGTCTCTCGGTTGACTAGACGGGTTGAGGAAGACGAAGAAGCAAGGGTTTAAATCTAAATCTAAATCAAAAATTCAAAATTTGTATTAGTCTGAAGAAGAACAAAAGTGAGATTAGTGATGATTAGGGTGTCTTAAAATGAGATTATATTTTCTAATGATGAGATTGGACTTAAGTAAGGTTTAATTTATTGGCCCAAATGGCAACCAAAGAGGGGGATGAATTAGGTTTAATGGAAATAAAAAGCTTGATACAAAATTTAAAGTAAACTAAACAATCAAGCAAACCACACAAATATAAAAAGAATTTTAAAGAGAAAAGGGATAGAGAAATACAAATTCTTTTTATAGTGGTTCGGCAACTGGCCTATGTCCACTCTCTTAGGGCAAACCACCTTGAGGTTCTACTTACCGCTTATTTTAAGGAAGACCAAGGAATGAATTACAACCCTTATTTTTTGGAGACAAGGCAACCATATACAACCCCTTGTCTTTCGAAGACAAGGCAACCACCAACTTACAATCCTTTTTTTTTCGGAGACTAAGGAAATTGTCAAAGCTTACAATTTGTCTTCACAAGAAAAATTTACAATTAAAGCTTACAAAATAAACTCTCAAAAAAATAATCAAATGTAAGGCTCAAGAGTTTTCTCTCAAAGATGAGCAATTTAAAGCACAATGAGAATAAGAGAGATTTTCAAGGTTAGAGTACTTTGGTATTTAGTATGTGTATGTTCTCTAACGTTCTTAAAACTTTGGAGGGCATATATATAGAATTTGGAGGAAAACTAGCCATTTTTTACCCATTGGAGCCTTTTTTATGGTTAGACTAATCGATCATTTATAGTAGGCAAGGCTTTCTAGACCGGTCAACCGCTTTTAGGGGCCGTTCAACTACTTTCACCACCTACCTTGGCTAGTCAACCACTCCTTAGAGCCGATCGACCACCACCTAGAGATGGTTGACTGCCTCTAGCACAAAGGTCGAGTTCAATTTTTTTTATCCCTACTTTTTCAATTTAAGCTCATTTGTACTATGTTTTATATTTCCTTATATATTTACAATTTAAAATACAATACAATTGAGAGAAAAGTAATACAAATAAATCAATTTAAGTCTTCAACATCTTCTTTCAAAAATTTCACTTTACTTCAACTTCAATGACTTAATCCTATAGAAAACAACTTAAGCATAAATTCATTAGTCTATAACAGTTTATTATCATCAAAATCAGATTAATGAAACCTTGGGGCTAACAATCTTTCACTTTTTTATGATGACAAACTATTTGTGAAAATAGGAATAAATATAAATCAATTAAGTTCACACACAAGTTCTTATTTTTTTTTATCTCTCCCTCTTTGACATCATCAAAACCAAAATAAGAGCAAGATTAAATGTAATAACCCAAGAAATTAATTCATAGCCTCGTCGACGAACACAGGGGATTCGTCGACGAGGGAATAAGAGGGCCTCGTCGACGAGAAGATACCGAGAGACTATTTTCTAAGTTTTGAATTTCGTCGACAAGAAGATGGTGTTCATCGACGAACCTCCTTCATGGCCTCGTCGATGAGATGACGTGGCTCGTCGACGAGATGACGTAGCTTGTCAACGAAGCCCGCAGTATAAATAGTGCTTAACTCAATTTTTACATAGGAAAATCGACCGAAACCCTCTCTCTTCTCTCTCTACGGTCTCTCCTTTCTCTCTCTTCGATTTTGGCCTTGTTAGTCACCGGATCGACGATCTGAGGCCACCACGATGCTCTTAGATAAGTTCTCCCTAAATCTGTAGGAGCGGATCGTCGGTGGGATAAAGTTGGATTTCATTCCAGATTCAGGGTAAGGCTTTTTTGTCTAAATTTGGCTTTCCGGCAGTTGTAAG
This sequence comes from Malania oleifera, assembly GCF_029873635.1. Lineage (NCBI taxonomy): Eukaryota > Viridiplantae > Streptophyta > Magnoliopsida > Santalales > Ximeniaceae > Malania > Malania oleifera. The sequence continues at coordinate 73,918,211 of NC_080420.1, forward strand.
AAATGTAGTAAACGTGAAAATAGTGATATTTTGTTCTGGGATATATGGTTTTCAGGGTGTTGAGTGGAGAACCCAGCAGATGTAGGACCCATCACAGTGAGGGGCTTGTAATAGGAATCAGGTAAGGGAAATATGTTATGCTAGGTAATTCTAGTATGTTTTCAGTATAAATTATACGTTTTTACCAAATTATTATTCACGACAGAAATTTATACAATTTATCAAGTATGTTTAATATGTTTTAAATTACTGTGTGGCTTGGGGAATATGGATATAGTACAGAAACATGTTTTACAGTATTTTTCAGAGTTATGTTATACAGAATATATGGACAGTGAATATGTTTTATAACATTTTTCAGAATACCATAATTATACAATTTTACAGTACCATGACATACAGATTTACAGTTAATCTCAGAAACATAGTTGATATAGATACAATTTACTACAGAGTCATGATTAATACAGTTATTACAGAATCATGGTAAAATAGATAGTTGTATATAGAGATGTATTATATAGTATCAGACCCTGATTGATCATAACAGATACAGTTCACAGAGCACACTACCGTTGCTATATACAAAATAGAGTGCAACCACCTATTTAGATAATACATGGTAGATAAGTCGATCATGCCCATGTGTGGACAGACTCCCCATTAGATATGGGTTGAGGAGGATCGATCGGACTGACGGAATATAGTGGTTTATCTCGGTAGGCCAACCAGTGATAGATCCCGCCTACGGGCCGCACAACCCTATCATGAGGAGTTAAATCATGACATACAGTTATCCATCAAGGAAGTTATCAGTTATTATTATGTATGTACAGTTTCACAGAAACAGGGAATATACGTATATATATTAAAAGTATTATGTATATAAATCTAAAATACAGATATGTTAAGTAATATGGAAAAGGTGGTGGTTTATATTACTAGTACTTTATTTACAAATTGAGTTATACATAATTATATATAAACAAATTTTCATAGCATTCTAACTCATTTGCCACACACTAGCAATAGCATATTTTGTCTTACTGAGCATCGTCTCATCCCATTAAATAAATATTTTTCAGGTGATCCAGCCAGGCGAGCATATCAGGCTCATAGGTAGAGGGACTTCAGTACCGTCCTGTCAGTAAAGTAAGTATTTTGGGGAGTATTTCTATATAGCCCTAGCCCAGTTGAGGGTATTTTGGAAAACAATCATATATGTATAGTTTGCGAACATTGTAGCTCTCTAGTATTGTACATATTTATATATGGCGGGGGTGATGTGATTTTAGCTTCCTGCTGCATAGGTTGATTTATATATATATCAGAAGGTATCTTGAATATGGAATTTTTTAGTATTTATTATTGGAAAGTCATAAAATATTCATAAAATATAGCAGGTTGTTACAGTTTAGTATCAGAGTCTAAGTTGTTAGGTTCTGTAGACTTTAGAGTGCAACAAAAGCAATACTAGAGTACAGGAAAAGATTTGAGGTTTATTTAGTAGTCTTGGTACATGATTACCATGGTGGTTTCTTTGTTTTTCCTAAGATGACGATTTTAGGAAAACCATAGTAAACTATTGTCGGGTCATGTGTTTAGGTTGCAGAACTGGATATTGAGTTAATGTCAGGGAAGGTAGTTAATTTTGAATTGGTATAGGATAGGTCTATGTAGGAGATAAGATGCTTAAGTGTGTTTCTTATTTTCAAGATGGACCCGGGAAGCAGTGATACGAATGGTGGGAAGGATAGGCCAGGACCTTCTAGCATGGGTGGTGATACCGATGTAGTGCTGCACAGTGTCACTCAACAGGTGATGGCTAAGATGGACAAGAGCTCTAGAGAGCATGGCTGTTCGATTAAGAAGTTTACGTAGATGAAACCCTCATCCTTTGCTAGAAGAGATGACCAGATTATAGTTGAGAATTGGATCCAGGACATCGAAGAGACGTTGGTTGTGCTCCCTTGTACAGATGAGCAGAAGGTAGTATTTGCAGCATTTAAGCTGACAGGGGAGGCGAAGCGCTGGTGGAGATTAGATCAATTGATAGAGGAGCAGAGGTCGGTTCCAGTACCAGTGATGTGGGATTGATTCAAGGAGCTGTTCTTTGAGCGATATTTCCCTGCTATCGTTCGGAGAGTGAAGGTAGCAAAATTTATGCACCTGGTACAAGGGCAGATGACGGTATCTCAGTACGCGGGTCGATTTTTCAAGTTGTCGCGTTTTGCTCCACATCTAGCACCTGATGAAGAAAAAAAGGCAAGGAAGTTTGAAGAGGGACTGAGGTAGAATTTATTTGAGTAGATGATTGGTTTCAGGGCTCAGTCATTTACAAAGATTGTAGACAGAGCTGCAGTCATTGAGAGTGGTATACAAAGGGGTATAGCAGCTTAGAGTCAGAGGACGAGGCTTGCGCCTCAGGGTTTCCAGACTGGCTCCAGTAGGGGTCCATGGAGAGGAGGTCATGATAGGGGAGATCAGAGGCAGATGATAGGACCTCGTGAGAATCAGGGTAGGCCAATTTTTTCGGTATGTCTGACGTGCGGGAGACGTCATTTGAGGGAGTTCTAGGTAGGGAGGGTTATTTACTATCGTTGTGGGAGACCCGGCCACATGGCACGTGCATGTCCAGGACCGCCAGACCAGGTCCCAGCTCCCAGACCCTATTGGGGAGGATATCAGGCGCCTTATGGAGGTCAGCAGAGGAATGTGGCCCCGACGAGCGTTTACGCGTTGACGCCGGGTGATGCAAAGGCTACTACAGATGTGGTGACATGTACATTTACTGTTTTATCACATCCCATTATTATTTTATTTGATTCAAGTGCTACTCATTCATTTGTCTCTGTATCCTATGTTAAATTATCTGAAAATGATACTCAGTTATTAGATAAGGAACTATCGGTAACTACACCATATGGGTCAGTGATGAGGTGTAAAAGGGTACTTAGAGGCTATCCTATAGAAATTCAGGGGAGAGTGCTACCAGCAGATTTGATTGTGTTTGATATGTGTGAGTTTGATGTAATATTGGGAATGGATTGATTGGCAATTAATCACGTTAGTATTGATTGTCGAAGTGGTTTTCATACCCCTTGGTGAGAAAGAATTTAGGTTTACTGGTTCATGTGTACGTGCACCATCACAGTTTGTATTCGCTGTGCAGGCAAACAAATTGCTCCTGGATGGAAGTCAAAGGTTTATAGCTTTTGTAAAAGAAGTGACAGAAAATGAATCGAAGTTTGGTAGTACACCAATTGTGCAAGAATTTCCTGATGTATTTCCAAAGGAGCTACCAGGGTTGCCTCTCGAGCACGAGGTGGATTTTTCTATAGATTTGCCTCCAGGGACAGCGCCGATCTCTAAGGTTCCCTACTGCATAGCTTTAACTAAATTGGGAGAATTAAAGGATCAGTTGCAAGACTTGTTGGATAGGGGATTTATACGATCCAGTGTATCGCCGTGGGGAGCTCCAGTGTTGTTCGTAAAGAAGAAGGACGGGACTATAAGGATGTGTATTGATTACAGGGAAATAAACAAGGTTATTATTAAGAACAAGTATCATTTACCCCGTATAGACAATCTGTTTGATCAGCTCTAGGGTACTTGGGTGTATTCCAAGATCGACCTCAGGTTTGGGTATCATCAAGTGTGAGTAAAAGCAGAGGACGTCGCGAAGACAGCCTTCAGGACCAGGTATGGGCACCACAAATTCCTTGTTATGCCGTTTAGTCTGACAAATGTCCCAACTGTGTTCATGGACTTGATGAATAAAGTCTTTCACCAGTATCTAGATCAGTTTGTAGTAGTTTTTATTGATGATATACTGGTTTAGAAGTTTTAAGGATCGTGGGGTGCATTTGGGACTAGTACTGCAGACACTCAGGGAGGAAAAGTTTTACGCCAAGTTTAGCAAGTGTGAGTTTTGGCTTGAGCAAGTTGCGTTTTTGGGTCAATTGATTTCAAAAGAAGGTATTTCAGTGGATCCCAGCAAGATTGATACGATGGTGAATTGGGTCAGGACAAAGAATGTGCAAAAAGTCAAAAGTTTCTTAGGACTGACTGGCTATTACCGTCGGTTTGTTGAGGGGTTTTCAGTTTTGTCAGGGCCTCTCACACGTTTGACCAAAAAGAATGCCAGATTTGTGTGAGATGAAAAGTGCGAGCAAAGTTTTCAGCAATTAAAGCACTGGCTCGTCACTGCACCAGTATTGACGATTCCCTCAGGAGGTGATGGGTATGTGATTTACAGTGATGTGTCTTTGAAAAGGCTCGGTTGTGTATTAATACAACATGGTAGGGTGGTAGTGTATGCTTCTAGGCAGTTGAAAGAGTATGAAAAGAACTACCCTACTCATGATCTGGAATTAGCTACAATGGTGCACGCATTGAAGATCTGGAGACATTACTTATATGGTGAGAGATGTGAAATATTTTCTGATCACAAGAGTCTAAAGTATTTCTTTACACGGAAAGAATTGAATATGCGGCAAAGGAGGTGGTTATAACTCATCAAGGATTGCGACTGTACCATCAGTTACCACTCAAGTAAAGCAAATGTGGTAACTGATGCATTGAGCCGTAAATCAGAGGATGCAGCGCAGTTAGAAGCAGTTGTAATTCAGCATCCAATTCAAATGGACTTGGAGAGCCTCGGTGTGGAGATAGTTGAAGATGATTCTCAAGTGCTTATTGCCAGTCTGGTTGTATAGCCTATATTATATGAAAGAATTAAAGCTGCTCAAGGGAATGATTCAGAATTAGCAGAAGTAATAGCTAAAATACAAAATGGTTAGGGAGAGGAATTCAACATTTCTGACAATGGGACTTTGAGATTTCACACCAGACTGTGTGTGCTTGCGGATGACAGCATCAGAAGGACAATTCTAAAAGAAGCACATAGATCCTTGTACACTGTTCATCCTAGCAGTACGAAAAAGTATAGGGATCTATGGGAGTATTTTTGGTGGAGTAGCATGAAGAGGGAAATAGTAGAATTTGTGCAGCAGTGCTTGACATGCGAGAAGGTTAAGGCTGACACTAGAGGTCGGCTATTCGGTTGCAGCCATTTTTCATTCCTGAATGGAAGTGGGACTACGTATCCATGGATTTTATTACTGGGTTACCGCTAGCGCCGCATGGTCAGAATGTCATCTGGGTAATTGTTGATAAGTTGACAAAGACAGCTCATTTCGTACCCATTAAGGTTAGTTACCCTATGAACAGGTTAGCAGAGATTTACATAGAAGAGATTGTTTGACCCCATGGAGTGTCGATATCCATAGTCTTAGACCGTGATCCACGTTTTACATCGCGGTTTTGGAGGAGTTTGCAGGAGGTAGCACCGCTTTCCATCCTTAGACAAATGGTCAGATAGAGAGAAGTATTCAGGTACTTGAGGATATGTTGCAGGCGTGTGTATTGGATTTTTGGGGTAGCTGGACTCAGTAAATGCTATTGGTGGAATTTTCGTACAACAACAGCTACCAGGCTAGCATTGGCATGGCTCCTTATAAAGCACTCTATGATAGGAGGTGTCGTTCCCCTTTATATTGGAGTGAGTTGGGTGAGAGGTGAGTTTTGGGGCTAGAGATAGTCCAGTAGGCGTATGATAAAGTTCCACTCATTCGAGATAGGATCAGTGCAGCACATAGTCAGCAGAAAAGCTACACGAATACTTGCCGCCGAGAACTGGAATTTGAAGTAGGTGATCATGTATTTCTAAAAATCACACCATTGAAGAGAATCATAAGGTTGGGGAAGAAGGATAAGTTGAGCCCTAGGTTCATTGACCCATTTGAGATACTCGAGAAGATTGGGTCAGTTGCCTATCGGTTGGATTTACCGCCATCTCTATTCAGGATTCACGACGTGTTCCATGTTTCTATGTTAAGAAAATACGTTTCAGATCCTTCCCATATCATCAGCTATGCAGAATTGGATCTCAGTGGTGATTTAGCATACGAAGAAGCTCTAGTGCGGATTCTAGATAGAAATGAACAGGTATTGCGTAACAAAAGGATACTATTAGTGAAAGTCTTGTGGATGAATCACGTGATAGAAGAAGCCCCGTGGGAGCTTGAAAATGAGATTAGATAGAAATACCCCCACCTGTTTAGTGGGTTATAGTAGTGATGTGTAAATTAAAGTAGTGATAATTTTGTTTTGTACAATGTAATTGTAATGTAGAGTATAGGATAAGTAGTATTTTGATTTTGGGGAAATTTTATTTTATACTTGTAATCTCCCAGAACTACCTATGTAACCACAGTATTCCTCCACCATAAGTGAGGGCGGGTAATAAAATAAGTAGACCGATTATCTTAAGAGATGAGGGATCAGATGGATAAGTGAATTTCGAGGACAACATTTTATAAGGAGGGGAGAATGTAATAACTCAAGAAATTAATTCATAGCCTCATCGATGAACACAAGGGATTCGTCGACGGGGAAACAAAAAGGCCTCGTCGACGAGGACATGTTTCGTCGACGAGAAGATACCGAGAGGCTGTTTTCTAAGCTCTAAATTTCTTCGATGAGAAGATGGTGTTCGTCGATGAACCTCCTTCATGGCCTCATCAACGAGATGACGTGGCTCGTCAACGAAGCCTGCAATATAAATAGTGCTAAACTCAGTTTTTACATAAGAAAATCGACTGAAACCCTCTCTCTTCTCTCTCTACGGTCCCTCACTTCTCTCTCTTCGATTTTGGCCCCGTTAGTCATCGGATCGACGATCTGAGGTCACCACGACACTCCTAGGGAAGTTCTCCCTAAGTCTGCCGGAGCAGATCATCGATGGGACGAAGTTGGATTTCATTCCAAATTCAGGATAAGGTCTTTTTGTTGAAATTTGGCTTTCCAACAGTTGTAGGAAATGCAGTAAACGTGGAAATAGTGATAATTTGTTTGGGATATATGATTTTCAGGATGTTGAGTGGAGAACCCAGCAGATGTAGGACCCATCGCAGTGAGGGATTTTTAATAGGAATTAGGTAAGGGAAATATGTTAAGCTAGGCAATTCTAGTATGTTTTCAGTATAAATTATACGTTTTTACCAGATTATTATTCACAGCAGAAATTTATACAGTTTATCAAGTATGTTTAATATGTTTTAAATTACTGTGTGGCTTTGGGAATATGGATATAGTATAGAAACATGTTTTACAGTATTTTTCAAAGTTATGTTATATAGAATATACGGACAATGAATATGTTTTACAGCATTTTTTAGAATACCATGATTATACAGTTTTACAGTATCATGACATACAGATTTACAGTTAATCTCAGAAACACAGTTGATATAGATACAGTTTACTACAGCGTCATGATTAATATAGTTATTACATAATCATGGTAAAACAAATAGTTATATATAGAGATGTATTATATAGTATCAGACCCTGATGGACCATTACAGATATAGTTTATAGAGCACAGTACCGTTGCTATATATAGAATAGAGTGCAACCACCTATTTAGATAATACGTGGTAAATAAGTCGATCGTGCCCACGTGTGGACAGGCTCCGCATTAGATATGGGTTAAGGAGGGTTGATTGGACTGACGGAGTATAGTGGTTTATCCCGATAGGCCAGCCAGTGATAGATCCCGCCTACGGGCCGCACAACCCTGTCATGAGGGGTTAAATCATGACATATAGTTATCCATCCAGGGAAGTTTTCAATTATTATTATGTATGTACAGTTTCACAAAAACAAGGAATATACGTGTATATATATATATATATATATATATATATATATTAAAAGTATTATATATAGAAACCTAAAATACAGATATGTTAAGTAACATGGAAAAGGTGGTGGTTTATATTACTAGTATTGTATTTACAGATTTAGTTATACATGATTATATAGAAATAGATTTCATAGCATTCTAACTCATTTGCCACACACTAGTAATAGCATATTTCATCTTACTAAACGTCGTCTCATCCCATTAAATAAATATTTTTTAGGTGATCCAGCCAGGCGAGCAGATCAGGCTCGCAAGTAGAGGGGCTTTAGTACCGCCCTGTTAGTAGAGTGAGTATTTTTGGGAGTATTTCTGTATAGCCCTAACCCAGTTAAGGGTATGTTGGGAAACAGTCATATATGTATAGTTTGGGAACATTATAATTCTCTGATATTGTACGTATTTATATATGGTGGTGGTGATGTGATTTTAGCTTCTTGCTGCATAGGTTGATAATTATATATATATTAGAAGGTATCCTGAATATGGAATTTATAAGCATTTATTGTTGGAAAGTCATAAAATATTCATAAAATATAGCAGGTTGTTAAATTGAAGATTTTAACTTTTAAGCAAAAAGTTTCCATGACAACATGTTCATTGTAAAAAAATATGTCAATATGATCATGAAATTTTTAGCATGGTAAAAAATATGACAATAGGTGATACCAAATTGATGCACATTATATAAAAATTGATACCAATTGTTGTCAATCATAAGTCAAATAAAAAATAATTAACACTAATTAACTTAAAAACAAATTTTCCATGCTTGAAAATTTCCTTTTCTCAATACCAAAAGAAAAAAATGGAGGGTATGAATTTTACAAAATAGTGCACAATTTGAAACTCAAGTTTAAACCAAAGTGTTCTAGTTTCAAAATAAGAAAAAATGCATACATTCATGATATTCAAAAATTATTTCGCAATCATTATTAAAATAATTCACAATCATACTCATGTTTTCAAAAAGATTTTTTACATATGTTTACTCCCTCTTGGTAAATATCAAAATATTTTTAGAACAAGGGAAAATGTTTCAAATTCATAAAACCATTCACAAAGATATTTATACATGCTCAAATATGCACAACAAAAGATTCAATATTCCATGAGTTCAATAATTTCAAAATTATACTCAAACCCATAACAAACTCAAAATCCATAACAAAATATTTTGTGTGCTCAAAAGATCACCATTCAAATATTTTTCATATCAACAAAATATTCACAACACTGTACTTATTTAATTATGTTTGTAATAAACCTAATAAAAAAATATGTAAAAAAATAAAATTAAAATTAAATTAACATTAAATTTAAATTTAAATTAAAAATAATAATAAAATTAATTAATTAAATAATTATTATTATTAATTCAATAATATAATATTATAATAATAATAATAATAATAATAGTATAATATTATAATAATATATAGGATATGTATAAGGAAACAATCCTGAGATTGAAATCTCAGGATTGCAGAAAGAAAAAGACACAGAGAGGTGTTTGCATCTTCTCTGTCCCTCTCTCCCACTTTCCTCCATCTCGTTTCAATTTTTCGGCCAATCAAAAATTTGAAAATACTGTTGGGCTCTGCTCGCCGCCACCGATATTTCTATTGGAGCGGATCTGTCATGGGAGCTGCGTAAGCATATCTCGTGGGATAAGGTCAAATCTCAAACTTACCTCAATTTTTCTTAAACTATAAGCCCCATTAACGAACAGAAATTTTCAGGAGACTTATGAGGAGATTCTCTACAATCTAGTCGGAGCGGGTTTTCGAATTGTAGTTCTGGTGTACCAATCCTAAATCGGGGGTAAGTTTGATAATTTAGGCTTTTATTAGGCTATTTAGGGTAGTCAGAACCTAGGGGAATTTTAGGGAAAGTTACTCTAAGAATTGTGACGAATAATATGGTGAAATTTGAATTTCAAGGTTTTAGAGGTTTTTGAATGCCTGGGGCGCAGGGCGGGGTTTTATCGGGCTTTTTCAGGGATCAGGTAAGGGGATTAAGTTAAGTTAGTAATTTTATGAAATTTGAAACCATTTAATTGTTATGTTTATATAACTTTATTTATTTATTTATTTGGAAATTAAAAGGTTGTTTTGAAAACCAATTGTTCGAAATGGATTTTACAAATCTAGGATATATGGTATGGTACTTTTGAATAAAATGAGTGATGGAAAGCTGGTTTGTTTATATGGATATGTTAAAATGTGAAAAAAAATCGTGTGGCAGATGATTTAATTTGTATGGATTAGTGTATATCTTGATTTGAGATTTTGAAATACTGAATTGTTTGTGAAATACTGGAACTGTTTATGAAAAGCAGGAGTTTGAACTAACGATCGATGGCTGGGTATTGTTTGATTGGCTAAGGGCCAGGATTATTATTTGACAATCGAGGGCCGAGTTTTAATTGATGGTTATATGCCGGATTGTATTTTGTGGTCGGGGGCCAGGTTTTTGGAATAATAGGAAATATATGTGAATTAATGTTTTAAATGGTGATTTCTATTGTCTAAATTGCATGATATGCTTTAGGAACCCTGGGGACCAGTGTATTGTGAGCATGGTATCATTGCTAGTTAGATCATGTGCACCCACACTGTCTGGATAGAAGTGTAGGGGGTCCAGCTGACTGCCTACGTGAGGTTGAAGTAAGGGCATCGGACCTGTAGTTTTGCTATGGCGTAGATGTGTTTGCAGAGGATGTTGTTTTTTACTTTGTTTGGGTTGATCACCCAGGCTTAGTCCAACCTTCAAACCGCACAACTCGTGCCATGGGGATGTAAATGGCGTGTTTGTCACAAGGAGTGTCTTATATGCATATATGTTAATTTATGTGAATACAGTTAATTAATAAGATAATTTCGAGGGCTTACTGAGAAAGTGAGTGCCCTGGTAGTAGTAATGGTACTAGAGCAGAGGGAAGCTACTTGTATGGGCGGGTAATCTTCCCTGTCCTCGGCTAATTGTGTGTGTGAGTGTAAAATAAGAATGTTTTCATAAATGAGTTTATCTACTTAGTGAACTGGTTATATTCTGTACACTAAATGTATGTTGGCCACACACTGACATTAACTTAGTTTTTCCCTTACTGAGTTGTGCCTCACCCCTGCTTTACAAAATGTCTTTTCAATGAATCCTAGAGATCGGGTCTAGCAGGCTAGAAGAGTCGGGCTAGAGGTGTAAATTTATGTAGGTAGTGTGTAGATAGAGATTTTATTTTTGTTTAGTTTTATGGGATGTAATTATGTGAAAATTGATATATTTGTGTATAAAGATAGTTAGAACTCTAGTAATATAATTTGAGGATTTTATATTTTATTTTCGCTGCGTATGTGTGTTTTATATTTGATGAATAAGGTATCAGGTACACTGACGTCACTAAAGTAGCATTTCGGGCCCACGTAGCGGGTTGGGGTCGTTATAGGTGATATCAGAGCCTAGGTTTGTTAGGTTCTGCAGACTTCGAGGATTGATAATTACCAGAGTATAGGTTCAGATAAGATAAGGATAGGAATTGGTAGGTTAAGATGGGTTTTAGTCTAGAAGCTTGGAGGCAGAAATCTATTGATAGACTTCTGTGATTTTTTGAATCAGTCGCGAGTTTCAGAAAACCATGGTAAATCCATCGATGGTTTCGTTTCTAGGTTGAGGGACTTGAACTCAGAGAATTTAGGTCGAAATGTTAGGATGAGTGGGTATGGGTGTGAAGTTAATGTTGGGATAAGGATTTTACCTTAATGGTTTAGTGATAGAATTGGATATAAATTATTAAATTAGAACCCGTATATTATATCAATTCCATTATTCCATAACTGCATTAATTATGTTAAATCTGAAATTTGTAAGTCAGGTTATACCCTATTACATACTGTCAGATAGTGTCATTATATCATTTGATTTAGGTGCAACCCACTCATTTGTGTTTTGGGGATTTGTTAAATTATGTGGGTTAGAAGCTCAACTGTTAGAGACTAAGTTAGGAGTGGACACACCGATAGGGTCAATGTTAATATGTAGCGAGGAGATCAGGGATAATCCAGTAGAGATTCAGGGGAGAGTGCTTCCTGCTAGTTTGATAGTCCTTGATATGCATGGTTTTGACATGATTCTGGGCATGGACTGGCTAGCATCCAGCTACGCGAGCATTGACTATCGCAAGAAGGAGCTGGTATTCAGACCTCCTAAGGAGCAGGAGTTTGTATTTGACGGGTCGTGTGTGAGTTCGGCACCATGGATCCTCTCGGCTATCCAGGCAAAGAGGTTACTTTTGAGGAGATGTCAAGGTTACCTTGCAATGGTGAAGGAAGCGCCGAAGAAGGAACTCAAGTTGGAAGATATCCTAGTGATAAGGGAGTTCTCTAATGTTGTTATAGAGAATTTACCGGGGTTGCCTCCTGATCGGGAGGTGGAATTTGCAATTGATCTAATCTCAAAGACAACACCAATATCCAAAGCCCCAACAGAATAGATCCAGCCGAATTAAACGAGTTAAAGGAGCAACTACAAGAGCTTCTAGACAGGGGGTTTATCAGACTAAGTGTAGCGCCCTAGGGTGCACCAGTGTTGTTTTTGAAGAAGAAGGACGGGTCGATGAGAATGTGCATCGACTATCGAGAGATTAATAAGGTAACGGTAAAGAACAAGTATCTATTACCCTGAATTGACGACCTGTTTGATCAGCTTCAGGGTACACAGATTTTCTCTAAAATCGATCTGCGATCTGGATATCATCAGGTGAAGGTTATATCAGATGATGTATCGAAAACTGCTTTTCGGACTCGGTACGGCCATTACGAGTTTTTGGTTATGCTGTTCAGGTTGACGAATGCTCCAACGGTATTTATGGATTTGATGAACAGGGTATTCCACAAGTACTTAGACCAGTTTGTTATTGTGTTCATAGATGATTTTTTTTATCTATTTAAGGAGCCTTGAGGAGCATGAAGTTCATCTGAGACTAGTACTTCAGGTGCTTAGGGAAAAGAAGTTATTTGCTAAACTTAAGAAATATGTATTCTGACTAGAGCAGGTTGCATTTCTGGGTCATGTGGTATCCCAGGAAGGGATTTCAGTGGATCCGAGCAAAGTAGAGGTTGTGGTTAATTAGGCAAGTCCGAAGAACATGTAGGAAGTCAGAAGTTTTCTAGTTCTTGCCGGATACTACCGCCAATTTGTCGAGGGGTTCTCCAAATTATCAAGGTCTTTGACATGACTCACGAGGAATAATGTGGAGTTTGACTAGACCGACAAATGTGAGCAGAGCTTCCAAGAGTTGAAGCAGCGTCTAGTTACTGCCCCAGTGTTGACCCTTCCATCAGGTGAGGGTGGATTTGTAATTTACAGTAACGCATCGCATAAGGGACTTGGTTGTGTTCTAATGCAGCAAGGGAAAGTCATTGTGTATGCGTCTCGCTAGTTGAAAGAGTACGAAAAGAACTATCCTACACACGACTTGGAGCTGGCAACAATTGTGTTTGCATTGAAGATCTGGCGACACTACCTTTATGGTGTAAGGTGCGCAATCTTTACTGACCACAAGAGTCTTAAGTACTTCTTCACCCAGAAGGAGTTGAATATGAGGCAACACAGATGGCTCGAGTTGATAAAGGATTATAACGGCACAATTAGCTATCACCCAGGGAAGGCGAACGTGGTAGCCAATGCATTAAGCCAGAAACCTAGGGGTACGTCAGCCTCAGCAGTTATGGCTTCACACCAAATCGTGATGGACCTGGAGAGGTTAGGTGTAGAATTGGTAGAAGGGAATCATCAGGCGTTCATTTCTAGTTTGGTGGTTCAACCAACTTTACGTGAAAGAATCAGAACAACTCAGTTGAAAGATGCAGAGTTGATGGAGATAGTAGAGAAGACACAAGATGAGAAGCACACAAACTTTAATGTTGCTGAGGATGGAGTTCTTAGATTTCACACTCGATTGTGTGTGCCAGATGACGCAGAGATAAAGAGGATGATTCTAGGGGAAGCTCACCGTTTTCTCTATACTGTTCACACAGGTAGCACGAAGATGTATAGAGACTTGCGAGAATCGTTCTAGTGGAGTAACATGAAGAGGGAAATTGCTAAATTTGTGGGTCAGTCCTTAACATGTCAGCAGGTGAAGGCTAACACTAGAGGTCAATGGGACCACTTCAACCATTGGACATCCCTACATGAAAGTGGAGCATATCTCGATGGACTTTGTAGCGGGATTGCCTTCATGTTGCATAGGCAGAATGTCATATGGGTAGTGGTTGACAGATTGATGAAGACTTCCTATTTCATTCCGGTTAGAACCAGTTACTCCATGGATAAGCTGGTAGAACTCTATGTTCAGGAGATAGTCAGAATACATGGAATGCCCATGTCCATCGTTTCAAATCGGGATTCGCGGTTCACTTCCCGAATCTGGAAGAGTTTGCAGGGAGCGTTGGGTTCTCAACTCACTTTTAGTACTGCATTTCACCCTTAGACGGATAGACATTCTGAATGAACCATTCAGATTCTTGAGGATATGCTACGGGCATGTGTGTTAGATTTTGAGGGCAATTGGATCTGATATCTGTCGTTAGTTAAGTTTGCATACAATAACAGTCACCGGGCCAGTATTGGAATGGCACCATATGAGGTTTTGTATGGTCACCAGCGCCGATCTTCGTTGTACTAGGGTGAAGTAGGCGATCGGCAGATTTTGGGACTAGAACTTGTTCACCAGGCCTCTGCAAAGGTCAAACTTATCAGGGAAATGATCAAGGCAGCCCAGAGTCGGCAGAAGAGTTATGTAGATACTCGCCGACGGGAGCTAGAATTCGAAGTAGATGATATAATAGTCTATAAGATTACTTCGATGAAGGGGTTAATGAGGTATGGAAAGAATGGCAAGCTAAGCCCTAGATACATTGGGCCATTTAAGATTCTGGAAAGGATTGGTTCTGCGGCGTATAGGATAGCACTACCCCCAGCGTTGTCCAGGATACACGATGTGTTCCGCGTGTCCATGTTGAGAAGGCACGTTCCAGACCCCTTGCATGTGATCAGATATGAATCATTGGAGATCGGGGATACTCTAGCATACGAGGAGGTACCAGTTCAGATTCTGGATCGGAAAATACAGGAATTGCGTACTAAGGATATACGTTAGTGAAGGTGCTGTGGCAAAATAATGCAGTTGAGGAGAATTCTTGGGAGTTAGAAACGGAAATATGCTAGAAGTACCCACAGCTGTTCAGCAAGGGCTAGTGCCAGACGGGTAAGGGTATGGTTGTATAAATAGGGATTAGAGTAGGTTGTGTGGTTAGCTGTGTATAGTTTTCATTATGGATAGTCTTTATAAAAATTTGTTATGGTTATTGTCATTTCCCAAAGGCAGTATTGTGACCACGCTATTCCTCTGCCATAAGTGAGGGTAGTTAATAAACGTGGGACGAGGCTACTATGTGGGTGGCTATCGACTCTTCTGTAGACAGGAATCGTGAGTTAAGAATGTGATTGATAATAGTTAACAAATTTCGAGGACAAAATTTTTGTAAGGAGGAGAGAATGTAGTAAACCTAATAAAAAAATATTTAAAAAAATAAAAATTAAATTAAATTAACATTAAAATTAAATTTAAATTTAAATTAATAATAAAATTAATTAATTAAATAATTATTATTAATTAAATAATATAATATAATAATAATAATATAATATTATAATAATATATAGGATATGTATAAGGAAACAATCCTGAGATTGAAATCTCAAGATTGCAGAAAGAAAAAGACACAGAGAGGTGTCTGCATCTTCTCTATCCCTCTCTCCCACTTTCCTCCATCTCGTCTCCATTTTTCGACTGATCAAAAATTTGAAAATACTGTTGGGCTCTACTCACCGCCACCGACATTTCTACTGGAGCGGATCTGTCGTGGGAGCTGCGTAGGCATATCTCCTGGGGTAAGGTCAAATCTTAAACTTACCTCAATTTCTCTTAAACTATAAGTCTCATTAACGAACAGAAATTGCCAAGAGACTTATAGGGAGATTCTCTACAATCTAACTGGAGCGGGTTTTCGAATTTAAGTTCTGAGGTACCAATCCTAAATCAGGGGTAAGTTTGATAATTTAGGCTTTTATTAGGTTATTTAAGGTATTCAGAACTTAGGGGGATTTTAGGGAAAGTTACTCTAGGAATTGCGACGAATAATATGGTGAAATTTGAATTTCAAGGTTTTAGAGGTTTTTGAATGCCTGGGGCGTAGGCCGGGGTGTTATCGGGCTTTTTCAGGAATCAGGTAAGGGGATTAAGTTAAGCCAATAATTTTATGAAATTTGAAACCATTTAATTGTTATGTTTATATAAATATATTTATTTATTTATTTGGAAATTTAAAAGTTATTTTGAAAACCAACCGTTCGAAATGAATTTTACAAACTTAGGATATATGGTATGGTATTTTTGAATAAAATGAGGGGTGGAAAGCTGATTTGTTTATACGGATATGTTAAAATGTGAAAAAAAATCGTGTGGCAGATGATTTAATTTGTATGGATTATTGTATATCTTCATTTGAGATTTTGAAATACTGAATTGTTTGTGAAATACTGGAACTGCTTGTGAAAATATTGGAACTGTTTATGAAATGCAGGAATTTGAACTAACGGTCAGTGGTCGAGTATTGTTTGATTGGCCAAGGGCCAGGATTATTATTTGACGGTCGAGGGCCGAGTTTTAATTGATGGCTATATACCGAATTGTATTTTGTGGTCGGGGGCCAGGTTTTTGGAATAATAGGAAATATATGTAAATTAACGTTTTAAATGGTGATTTCAATTGTCTAAATTGCATGATATGCTTTAAGAACCCTGGGGACCAGTGTATTGTGAGCACGGTACCGTTGCTAGTTAGACCATGTGCACCCACACTGTCTGGATAGAAGTGTAGGGGGTCTAGCCGACTGCTTGTGTGAGGTTGAAGTAAGGGTGTTGGACCTGCAGCTTTGCTATGGATGTTTGTAAATGTGTTTGCAGAGGATGTTTTTTTGACTTTGTTTGGGTTGATCACCCAGGCTTAGTCCAGCCTTTGGGCCACACAACTCGTGCCATGAGGATGTAAATGGCGTGTTTGTCACAGGAAGTGTCTTATATGCATATCTGTTAATTTATGTGAATACAATTAATTAATAAGATAATTTCGAGGGCTTACTGAGAAAGGTGAATGTCCTGGTAGCAGTAATGGTACTAGAGCTGAGGGAAGCTACTTGTATGGGTGGGTAATCTTCCCTATCCTCGGCTAATTGTGTGTGTGAGTGTAAAATAAGAATGTTTTCATAAATGAGTTTATCTGCTTAGTGAACTGGTTATTTTCTGTACACTAAATGCATGTTGGCCACACACTGAAATAAACTTAGTTTTTCCCTTACTGAGCTGTGTCTCACCCCTACTTTACAAACTGTCTTTTCAGGGAATCCTAGAGATCAGGTCTAGTGGGCTAGAGGAGCTGGGCTAGAAGTGTAAATTTATGTAAGTAGTGTGTAGATAGAGATTTTATTTTTGTTTAGTTTTATGGAATGTAATTATGTGAAAATGGATATATTTGTATATAAAGATAGTTAGAACTCTGGTAATGTAATTTGAAGATTTTATATTTTATTTTCGTTGCATATGTGTGTTTTATATTTGATGAATAAGGTATCAGGTACACTGACGTCACTAAAGTAGCACTCCGGGCCCACGTGGCGGGTTGGGGTCATTACAATGTTCCCCCTAAAACAATGCATATTATATTTAAAATTTAAGCAAGGTTTTGCCAAAAAAAAAAATATTTCAATATGGGAGAATTATAAATTTTCATTATCATGCTCATCATTCAACAAGATCTCCATTTATTATCAAAATATTGAAGTTTACAAATTTTTCATGATATTTCAAGAAGTAACAAAATATTTGAACAAATATATGAAACATTATAAAGGAAACATAAGAACACAAGTTTAAGAATAATTTAATCCTTTATTTAAGATAAAACCTTGGGCAAAAACAATTTGTTTTGAAAAATACTAAAAATTTGAAATAACTCAAATTTCATTTTTTAAAAGAAAGTCATTTTCAACTAAGTCAAAAATTTAAGGGTCTTAAGCAAGTCATCTTGAAAATTTTCATTCAAAGGGAAAGAGTTTACCTCATATTTGTCCTCAATAGTCATAAGTCAAATATTTATCGTCTCTTTGTTAGAGTTCGAGTCAAAATTGTTATCTTTCCAAGTGGCATTGAAAGTCTTCTTCTTCAACATCCTCTTTTCCTTCTTTAGATTTGGACATTCCGTTCAAACGTGCTCCAGCTTCTTGCATTTATAGCAAGTGACCTTCTCTTATTTACTTGCTTCTTCATTCCTTTCATCCTTCTTCTTTTTGAGGATTTTTTTGAAACTTTTGGTTATGAGTTCTATTTCTTCTTCCTCTTTCTCTTTTGTTGAGACAAGTGCTAAAATTTTCTTCTTGTCTCTTCACTCCATCGTCCTCTTTGCTTCCATTTTATGCGCGAAGCATCTATTCAATTGGAAGTTCTTGTAGGTCCTTTGACTCCACAATTACGATCTTCTTGGCCTCCTACTCTTTTGACAAGCACTTAAGTATTTTTTGCACAAGTTCAAAATTAGTATTGCCAAGAGATTTTAAAGCCTTAATGATATTAGTAAACATATTATTAATTTTCTCATTTTGATGCATTTCAAACATTTCATATTCCTTGACAAGCATGTTTATCCTAGACAATTTTACCCTACAGGTTCTCTCATAGGTCGCATGAAATGTCTGCAAAATTTGATAAGCGGAGATACATCCAATGATGCAATTAAATTCTCCACAATCAAGTACACAATGCAAAATATTTATAAACTTTATAATTTGTTTGGTGTATGTCCTTTTTATTTTCATTCCACATATGTCTAGGTTTAATTTTAGTTTTACCACTCTCCACAATGTTTACAATTACATAATTATATATGTATATATGCATATATTTATACATATCTATATTTACAGTATGTTTACCGTTTATATTTACAATTACAGTTACAAAAATTTACATATTTATATTTTGATTACTGTTTATATTTACAGTTACAGTTGCAATTATAAGGATTTACAGTTGGAATGAGATTTGGTTGCATTCAAACTCATCTTTGCTACATACTAATATAACATCATTTACTTACTGAGCGTCGTCTCATCCCAAATATTATTTTACATTACAAATAATTTTGAAGAGCATACCAGAAATCAGACGAAGCAAGTGCATGGGCAAGAATAGAAATAACAGAGTAGATTAAAAATTAGTATAATATCAGTTGGATTATGCTTGTATATTTTAGAATTTTAAAGAATGTTAATTTTAATATTTGAGATACGATTGTTATGTTGTTAATTAGTGCTCTCGTATAATATTATTTGAGGTTTATTTACTTTCGCTGTAAATCATTTGTAGAAAGTAACACCTCAAAACCTATCGAGTTTGGGACTTTACAAATTGGTATCAGAGCATAGGATATTGGTTCTATAGACGCTAGAAAACATTATTTTTACTAGAATAAAGGTATAAATCATGATGTGGGTAGAATTAGGTAGTTTAGGATGTTTTCTTTTAGCCTATTATAGTGTTCTGTGTTAATAATAAATTTATGATTTTTTTAAAAATAACTTTGGTCATTTTCTTCAGAATGTATTCAAAAGATAGCAACGTAAATATTGAAAGAAACAAGAATAATTTAGGGCATATAAGTAGAACATAATAATATAATAATGATATTTTTATTGAAAGTCTATTTCCACTCTCAGTCTTTCACGCACCATTGTAAGTAAATAAGATATATATATATATATATATATATAACATAATATATAATATATGCATACATGATTAAATTGATTTTTAATGAAGTGGCATGCATTCTTCGCACACCAACCTGCATGGTTATCAAGAGCCACAAATTATGCATATATGCATGGTGATCCATTTTTCACTAACATTTTTTCTCCCTATTCTTCTCCAAGCAATATATATAATATATGCATATGTGCATGATGATCCATATCATAAAAACATATATACATATAGTCAACAATCACGAGAGAGAGAATGCCCATAATGTGTGTGTGTGTCGATATATATATATATATATATATATATATATATAAATTAAAAGGTAGTCAAGGATTGGGTATTAAAAAATCTAGGTCAATTTACCCTTATTTTAAAATTCACAAGCAGTATTACACAAACCTATAGTCTTTCTAAGCAATCACACTTATATCAGATATTCAGATATGCAATATTTAAAACATGCACAACAGGTCAAATATAAAGATAAGTGCAGAAAATAAATAAAGAAAGGATAGCTCAGACACAATATTTTTATAAGGTTCGCCAAACCCTGCCTACGCCCTCGCCTTAAGCCAACCCGCTTGAGAATTCCACTATTCTGCTCACTTAACTGGGCAGAGCAGACACCGTTTACATTTCCTTATAGGGTGGAGTCCTCCTAACTCCCTTAACCAGGCGAAGCCAAACCGTTACACACCTTACTGGATGGTGCCTTCCTAGCTCCCTTAACCGAGTAAAGCCAAATCATTACATGCCTTACAGGATGGTGCCTTCCTAATTCCCTTAACCGGGTGAAGTCAAACCGTTACACACCTTACAGAATGGTACCCTCCTCTACTGGCGATACCCCATCCCAGGAATACAAAGATATGAAAATAAATTTTTTGTGTACAACCAAGTGCTGCTCAAATAAGCTAGATGTGTACAAATTAAAACCAATGCACTCTTATATGATGGGATTTATGCTCAGTGGAGTTTTAGTATTTCTCTCTCAAAAGTATATGTATGAAACAATATGAGAGAAGATGATAAAAATTGATCTTTGAAGTTAAAGGTGATATATGCAATAAAAGCTTTCAAAGATTCTAAAAACCCCAAATGGTATCTACAAAAATGTTTTTCAAAAGATGAGTGTAAGAGATGATAGGGTTTAGCTCACAAATAGATTTTTACAAAAAAAAAAAAACAAGATGAGCTTTTGAATCTTGCAATGGGATGCTTAAAGATTCACAAGCAACAAAACTTTCCCCAAAAATATTTATCAACAAAATAATATGGGAGAAACTTTTAGCTTACTCTCAAAAAATGATTTTCAAAAACAAAGATTGAGTGAGAGTAAATGCTTTGTGATGATATGATAAATGCCCACAAGAATAAATCTTCTACAATCTTCAAGAGCAATAATATTTGCAAATGAAGAAAGTGAACCAAAGCTCTCTTTCACAGATGATTTTTCAAAAGAATAATAGAAAGAGAGTAATGTTCGCTTGTATATAGAAATAAAGCACAAAAATATTTGATAGGATTTTCAATATAATCAGAAGTGGTTAATTGGGTTTTGAGTGGGCTATTTATAGACTTTTCCAAAATTGTACCGTTAAGGGATAACATGGGCATTATTAGATTTGTTTAATTAAAAATAATGACATTTTTGTGCTGAAAATTTGCCCAACCTGAGAGGTCTAGTCGACTGGTGAAGGCTCCAATCGACTGGCCTTAAGTGTTTTTTCAAAATCTCATAAAACTCAGTCGACCAGGAAAAGCACCGATCGGCTAGCCATAGGCGATTTTCCAAAACACCAAGACTCGATCAGCTGGGGCCAAGAATCGGTCTGCCGGTTCATGAGGCCGATCGACTGGGGATTTTGCATTCATTTTAGGTCAGTCGGTTGGGGCTTTAGAAATCAGGCTAATGAAATGGGTCGGTCGAATGGGGCTTATAAATCGTGAAGTGGTCGGTCGATTGGGCCTTTGTAAAACATTGATTTTTGGCCATATGGGCAAGGTTGGTCGATTGGGCCTTATAAAATATGAAGTGGCCGATCGACTGGGCTTAGTTAAAAATAATGTTTTAGCCCTTTTTTTTACCTAAAAATTTTTCACACTTTTAATGTATGAGTATGGCATTTTACGAAAAGTTTTTTCATAAAATTTTGGTTCCCTAAGGTCATTCTATGGTCCTTGTTTGAGCATCCAATCACATCATGCAACATGTACATATTACAAATTAAATCTAAACTAAATGCATTTACAAATAAAAACATATATCTTTTTCTTCTTCTTTTGCTCTTCACTTTTTCATGGAATACGCCAGACAATATAGGCTTTAAGTCCCTTCTTGGCTTCCATTTTTCCTCTTTCATCTGTGCATTCTAAATGGCGAACCTGTTCAAGTACTAGGCACACATATGAGATACTTGTGCTTTTTCATTATCAAAATAGGAATCAGATTCAAAACGTTAACAACCTCCACCTTTTTTATGATAACAAACACACTTGAGCAAAATAGGTTCAGCTTGAAAAGGCTCCCCCTTACAATATGCATACTTTAAAAAATAATCAATACAGATCAAGCATATTAATGAAAGAAGACATTTGAAGTTAATTATGCATTTAGTTTTGGCAATGAAGCTCAGATACTCATCCCATTTAAAAATTAAAATGCAGGGAGTATAAAAGATTAGAGAATATTTTGCTCAAACATCTCTCCCCTTTTTGGCATCAGCAAAAGGGCTAAGTTAAGTATAAAACATTTGAACATTAAAATAACTTAGCTTGATAGGAGAACTCCCCCTTTTTTGTCATAAAAACTGGGCATAACAAGCAATCTTATTGCTGTTTTGAACAACTTTGGCAATTTGCACACCAACAATAGTAAGACTGGCCATTTGAGATTGAAATCACATGTTAAACATGACCAGACCAGAAATATCCACAAACCATTGCAGTTCAAATATTGCATATGACCCATAGAAGATTGGAGTTCAAGGCATACAACTTATGATAGCAAAGGTAGGTTTGAGTATGATTTCAGTCTAACTAGTTAGCATGAATTTCTATATATGATCAATGACTCAGTCATGCAATGCCTTTTTAAAGAAAATAATATAAATAAAGCTTTTAAAATTTTAAACTTCATGACAAGCATTTGAATTTCATAAAATTAAGAACTACACGTCATAAATCTTTTGAGGCAAGAGAAAAGAATTTTAGTTTAAAAACATTTCTTGCCATAAAACATAAAAAAGATTTCCCCTTTTGATATCATCAAAGAGTATTGTGGATTATATGCTTTCTAAAAAAGAAACTTTAACACAAAGATCAAGCAAGCTATATTTTTCTAGTTAAGCATTTAAGAAAAAAATTATAATATAACCAGAAACATCAACCACATAGATCCCAAATATATCATAAAATTTTAAAACAGGGATCATATGGCTATAAGCAACCTATTTTCATTTAAAATTTACTATGAGCAAACAAGTCATTATGCTTAGAAACATATATGCCATAACAATCTATAAGTCTATGCCAAAGTAGGATGAGCACATGAATCGGAATTTTATAAAATCTCCCCCTTTAGATTTGAATGTTAGCTTAGATGAAATGAACTACTTATACTACCCCAAGATTAATTTCATTGAGCATGCCAAATAGTATAAGCAATCATCTTAAATCTCTTAAACCAACTATACTGAATACTTATCAACTAAGTTTATCATCTTATCTGTATAGTCATCCCTATAGGCCACAATTGCATCATAAAGTAAACATTAAGGCATGATATAGTGCACATAATCAAGAGAAATCCATATCTAATCATAAAGCCAAAGAGCTGGATATGATTATCAGGGTTTTCAGAAGAGTCTCAATATTCAAAAAGTGAAACATGATGTAAGTGAGTCCTCAAGATATTTATTTTAATGTTTTTATCTAAGGATGGAGCTTTGCTCCCTTGAATGCACATGAAAAAGCATTTTCAACTAAGGATGAAGATAATTTATTTAAAATTTTATTATTCAATCATCCTTCAAAAGAGATTTAATATGCAGTATGTCATCAACATTTAGCACAAATATATTTGCATATTGCATTCTAATTTAGCATTTGATAGCCAACAAGGCTATACTCAAATAATCATGCAATGCTTATGCAGTTCACACACGCATGTATCAAATCATAATCATTTTAGCATGAGATTTATGAACTTTGTTCATTTTAGGAAGAATCAATTCTAACAAAATTTCAGTAGCATGTCGTCTGTAAATAAAACATTTTTCCTTCCTACAGATCAAAGAGAATGCACCAGATAACATAGCAGTTTTTATAGCGTGCAATTCACAAATCACTACATCAGCCATGCAGGTGACACTCAATTTAATCAGCATGCAATACCTAGATCCACTAGCAGCATACATTACATAAGATACTACATCAACCACGTAGTTGGCATTCAACACAAGCATGCATTCTAGTAGTTCAATCAACAATCCATATAAAATAGGATCATCCATCAAAGTGATTTAATCATTTAATACATTATAGGTAGAAGGCTGCAGTGCTGATCTCATAAGGCAAATGGACAAAAACAAAGTATGATCATGGGAACATTTAATTTATATAGCCATGAAAGAGAAATGCTCCCCCTCAGTTATGTGCTCTACTCATTTCCATCTTATGCCTTTATCTTCTTTCCATTAGCCAAGTGCCCTAAGATTTTTAATGATTTAAACTTGGCTTTAAGTTCTTAGGCTTAGAGGACCAAAAAGATACAATGAATACCTCTTTAGGTGTACTAAGCCTATTTTTGCTTCTTTTCTTATGAATTTCAACACGTGAGAGGCTTAAGTTCGAATGAATTTGAATTTTAAATGCACATGCATAGGTTTCCTAGATATTTGTACCTTCATCAAGATTGAAACCTAGTGCAATCATCTTAGCTATTTAGCTTATTCTAAGGAGATGAAGCTCTAAATGATTTTATGTTAATTTGAGAGCTTATGACAAGAGATTACATAAATACTCTTTAAATAATAATTCAACATGATCGTGGTTTGGTAGAGATATCCTCTAATGCCCCCAAACCCGAAAGTGGGGTCTAGGGGTTATTTCTCTATACTATAGTCTCTGATACCACAATTATCAATAAAAGCAATGGAAACCATTTGAAACTCATATATATATATGAATTTCTGAACACTACTCTTCACTGATTTCTGATTTTTCACAATTGGATGATATCCTTTAGTTATGATCACAATTTAGAGCAAGGATATGAACCAATGAAAGAATGAATCTTTACCAGATATGATCGTGGTTTGGTAGAGATTTCCTATAATGCCCTCGAACCCGAAAGTGGGGTCTAGGGTGTTATTTCTCTATACTATGGTCTCTGATACCACAATTATCAATAAAAGCAGTGGAAACCATTTGAAACTCACATATATATATACCAGAGTTCTATACTATCACCAACATAAGCATCTCTAGATAGCGTGTTGACTCTATGAGTCCAATCCTTTTTTGATAATGACAAATCACTTGGTATTTTACCTGTGCATTTGAGATTTTGAATAGGATCACTTAGCATGCACGGAGGGTAAGCACGATATGGAATCCATGAGAAAGACAAAGTACATACCACTTGACTCAAACCAAGGAAGCCGAAGAGTAGAAGGATAAAGGCAATTCAGATTTTCAGTTGTAATTCGTATTAGGTTTGAATGTATTTGCATGACTCATAAGATACTATGTGAAGCTCAAATTAACATATAGGCTGACCTTAGGATGCATGTTTTTTATATGACATATTCATATGCATTGACCTAAGTTGGATCGAGCTGATTAATAGGCAGCTCGTCGATGATTCCCCTGGTCTCGTCGACAAATGACTGAAGGCCACTCATCGTCGAACGCTCTGCTTTCGTTGATGAGAAAATACCGAGAGCTCAAAAGTCTCAGACAGTCCACCCGTCGAAGAATCCCCTAGTTTCGTCACCAAACGAGTGTTGAACACTCGTCGACGAATGTATCCACTCGTCGACGAGTTTGTAGCGCAGAATGACATTTCAGCGCGGACACAGATGGATTCTTTTATTTTAAATGGTCCAATGGCCAGAATTTTTCCAGATGGCGAGAACACTTATAAATACAAACTCTAAACCCTAGGTCATCACTTTTTTGCATACTTTTTGAGAGCTTTGAATGTTGTTGCAAAACTTGGCCTGCATTCCAAATTCATATCAAGTTTGGGCATTCGTCAACATCATCTTCAAGATCCAAGTGCTTACATTCATCATATTACAAAAAATTGGTTTGGTCTTGAAGTTTGATTAAACTTATTATTTAGCATTCAATTCTATAGTTTTTATAAGCCCATCTACTCCCATATTCTTTTATTTAGTGTCTTTTTGGGGAACAAGAACGTGAGTATTCTATGTACTTATTTGAAAAATCTTTTGGGAAATTTTTCTAGGGCTTATATCTTTGTGATATTCAAAGTTATATTTTTTATTCAAAAGACTTTATATTTGAAAGCAAAAAATTTGAATCGTTGCGATATTCAAAGTGATATTTCTATTCAAAGGATAGCTTATTGTTTCTTGCAAAAGTTATTTGGAAAAAAGGAAAAAATCTTAGGATCTTCAAAGCATATATCTTTAAGAAATTATTTTGTTTGGAGAAATATTGAATGCATTAGATCTTTGAAGCATCTCATTTATATATTTTTTATAAAGATCACAATTTTTATACATCATTGGAAAAAATGAATAGTGCATATGAGCTTCATATTATATCTTGTGAAAGTGCTTAGTATTTTTATTGTACTCATTAGTTTGATGAGAAGCATCTGAGTGTTCAAGAATTTTTTTCATTTATTGTATTAACGGTTCGATTTGTTAATCGTGAAGAGGAAGTTACACCTCTTGTAATCAACGGATTAGGAGATAGCTACTTCTCTTGTAAGCAACAGATTGTAACGGGAAGTTCTGTCCCAAGTTAAGGAGCAGTATAGTGGAATCTGTGAGGATATAGGCCGAGTTGACTGAACCTCGTAAAAATCATGTTTGCATCTCTCTTCCCTTAACTCTTTTAATTTCCGCTTGCACTTAATTATTTATTTGTTGTGTATGTTAAGTAATTGGGTAATCTTGTATGCATGATTAAATCACACATTAAATTGATAAGTTGAGAAATACTGAACTACTTGTCATCTAGTTTGTGAATGTGCGATTGTAAGTTTTTCAAAAATTAGAATCTAAAGACTAAGATTTTTAAAATACCCAATTCACCCCCCTTCTAAGGATTACACATAAATTCACATTGTGTATCAGAGCGAGGTTACACTAGACTTAAACGGTTTTTTTTGTAAAAGATCACGATGGCACACATCAGTGTAACCCCATTCGATGAGGGACACTGATCCACACGACCACCCCTTTTTGTGGTGTTAACTACATATACTGAAAACAAAGAATGCGAATTTTTCTTCAAAATGATGATTGGAAAGTATGGAAAGTTGTTTCTAGAGGAAATCATATTCCTATGAAAATTGTAAAGAAAGAAAATATACCTAAGACTGAATAAAAATTCATAGATGAAGACATGAAAGCTCTTCAAATAAATGCTACTGCAATGAATCTGTTATATTGTGCTTTAGACGTAAATGAATTTAATAGGGTCATGGCATGTACAACTGCTAAGGAAATATGGGATAAATTAGAAGTCACATCAAGGGACTAAAGATGTAAAAACAGTAGAATAGACATGCTAACAAGTGAATACAAAGCATTGAAAATGTCTTCTAGTGAATCAATCCAATCTATGTACACCAGGTTCACCGACATCACTAATTCATTGCATGCTCTTGGTAAGACTTACCCTACTTATGAAATGATTAGGAAAATTCTTAGGGGTCTACCACCGGTCTGGGAGGCAAAGGCAACAGCCATAGCAGAAGGACGGAACCTAAAAGCAATGACACTAGATGAGTTGATCAGGTCACTCATCACATACGAATTAACAATAAATGAAAGACTGAGCAAGCGAAACAAAACTAAGAAAGTAACAGCCCTCAAAGCATCATTTAGTAATTCCAGTGAAGAGAGCTATTCAGAATCAGAAGAAAATATGGCTCTTCTAACTAAGAAATTTGGAAAGTTCCTAAAAAAGAACACGAAGTATACTAGAAAATTCCAGAACTCAAAAATAGAAAAATGAGAGTAGAGTAGAAGGAAACAAAAGGATGATCCCCCTACGTGCTACAAATGCAGAGAAATTGGGCACATCCAGCCAGAATGTCCTTAGCTATAGAAAGTGGCCAAAAAGAAGAAGAAGACACTAAAGTTCGATTGGGACACACACAGTACCAGTAGTTCATACTCTGAATCTAATGACGACTAGATTGCTAAGCTGTGTCTAATGGCTCATGAAAACCATTAGGTATAATCATTTTGCTCAGTTTCATCATATTATTCTAGTGATTCTGATAATGATGATAGCATGATTTTGTGTGAGGAATTGCAACAGGAATATTTGTATACTCTTAAAATTCTTGAGAAAACGACTAAGAAAAATTTTGATTTGAAATTAAAATTAAAGGAATTTTCAAAGTTGTTGGAGAGACAAAATGAATCTCATGCATCTTCGATAAAAGAAAAGGATTTGAAAATTGAGGAGTTAGAAAGAAATTTGGAAGACAAATCTAAAATTATTTATAAATTCATAGAGCGTCAAAATAATTTTGAAAGGCTTCTTGGAACTCAAAAAAATTCCCTAGATAAGGAAAGTCTTGGTTTTAATGGAAAAGAAAACCTCAAATAGAAACATCTTTTCATGGGATACTTTGTGAGAGAGTTGAAATCTTATGTTCCAACTAAAGACTCTTATAGATATACTACATGTTTTCAATGTAAGAGACTAGGTCACATAAAATTTGACTGTCCTTTTAAGAACAAAGATGTTAAAATTAAGAAAGCCTAAAAAGTCAAAGGAGGGTCGAGCACTAACCCCCATGGACCCAAGAAAATATAGGTACCAAAATTAGTTAATTGAATGCCCATTGCAGGTGTGTTTGAGATCATCATCTTCAAAGGATAAATGGTATATGGATAGTGGATGCTCTCAACATATGACTAGAGATAATGTAAAGTTTGCGTCCATCACACCTAAGAATGGAGGATTCGCCACCTTCGGTGACAACGCAAAAGGTAGAATCATTGGAGTAGGTAAGGTTGGTAAGGAATCTTCCCTTGTTATTGATTATGTGTTATTAGTAGATGGTCTAAAACATAACCTGTTGATTGTAAGTCAATTGTGTGATAAAGGTTATAGGGTTTCCTTTGAACATGATAAATGCGCTGTAGAGAATAAATTTGAAAACAAAATATTGTTTACTGCTAATCATCATGAAAATGTTTACACCACTAGCTTTGATAATCTTGCTTCTCAACATGTAACTTGCTTTTCTACTATAAATGAAGCTAGTTGGCTTTGGCATAGGAGATAAGGACATGCAAATATGGACTTATTATCTAAACTAGTTAAAGGAGAATTAGTTAAGGGATTACCTAAGACAAAATTTGCGAAAGATAAAATATATGATGTGTGTCGACTAGGAAAACAAATAAAATCTAGCTTTAAGAAGAAGAAAGTTATCTCCACCACTACGCCACTTCAAATGTTGCACTTAGATATATTTGGTCCTAATCCAACTCAAAGTCTAGGTGGTAAATTATATGCTTTTGTTATTGTTGATGACTATTCTAGATTCACATGGGTATTGTTCCTTACACATAAAGATGAAACTTGTGAACAATTTATTAGACTTTGTAAAAAAATCTAAAATGAAAAGAGTACAAAATAACACACATTAGAAGTGATAGGGGAACAAAATTTAAAAATGAGGGTATAGAAAACTACTGTGATATAGAGGGTATATTTCATAACTTTTTAGCACCTAGGACTCCACAACAAAACGGGATAGTTAAGTGAAAGAATAGATCTTTACAGGAAATGGCTAGAACCATGCTTAACGAACATAAGCTACCTAAGTATTTATGGGCAGAGGCAGTGAACACCACTTGCCATGTATTGAATAGAGCTTTGATTAGACACACTCTTAATAAGACTCCCTATGAATTGTGGAATGGTCATAGACCAAATATTTCATATTTCCGTGTCTTTGTCTGCAAATGTTTTGTTCTTAAAGATAATGAACACATAGGAAAATTGACGCAAAATATGATGAAGGTATCTTTCTAGGTTATGCCTTAGACAGTAAAGCTTACAGGGTGTATGACAAAAGAACATTGACCATTGTAGAATCCATTCATATAGTATTCAATGAGTCCAATCCATTTTCTAAAAGGTCTGATGAGGATAATGTTGAGATTAGTAAGGAATTAGAAAAATTATCTATGGAAAATAATTCAAATAAGAGCAATGAAGTTAAGGCAACATCTGTTGAAGATAATCAAGTAGAAAGTGAGGTTCATGAACTACCTAGGGAATGGAAGTATGTAAGGAATCACCCCATAGATCAAATCATAGGTGAACCATCACGTGGAGTAACTACACAATCATCACTTAGAAATTTGGTTAGCCACTTTGCATTCTTATCACAGGAAAAGCATAAGATTGTGAGTGAGGAAATTGAGGATGAATCATGGGTGATATCTGTGCAAGATGAATTAAATCAATTTGAAAGAAACAAAGTCTAGAAATTAGTTCCTAGACCTGATAATCATACATTTATTGGAAAAAAAAATGGGTCCATAAGAACAAGAAAGATGAAAATAGAATAATAATTAGAAACAAAACCAGACTAGTAGCTTAAGAATATAACCACGAGGAAGGCATAGTTTTTTAGGAAACATTTGCTCTTGTAACTAGAATGGAAGCCATTCGGATGTTATTAAACCGAGGGAAAACTTTTAGCTATAACTCTTAATAAAAATAACCAAACAATCACTCAATGAGAGTTTTTAGCAACTAAGAATAATATAGAATCACTCAAGGATATTCTCACAAGGCTTGATTTTTCAAAAGAGTAGTAGTATGTGAGGGTATAAGATTTTTGAGCTTTGAAAAATTTCAGAGAGTTTCAATGCTAATCACAATGCTAATCTTGTCTTAATTGAACAAATGAACTCATATTTATAGACTTGGCCAAAAATATAACCGTTGGAGATATCATGGGAATTATTAAAATGGTTTTAATTGAGTTTTAAAAAATTAACCCTGTTTAACCCCAATTAATCTCGATAAAAATTAAGCCAACCTGAGAGTTCCAATCGACCATATTTTAAGTTCAGTTGACTATATTTACAAGTTTGGTCGATCAAGTTACTTTTGAACTACAGAATACAGTCAGCTGGATTAAGGCGATTTACGAAACCTTCGAGGTTCATTCGACCATATCTGAGTTCAGTCTGTTGTTCAACCAATTCAGTCGACCCAACCATTATTGAACTAAAAGTTCGGTCGGCTGAACCGTTGGGTGTTAGTCCCATGCGAGTTCGGTAAACTGAGGAAGATATGTTCAAAAACTGTTCGGTCGGCTGAACCCTAGTCAAACTGTTGACCCCTGAGAGGTTCGGTTGATTGAGCTAAATATACACAGCTAGGTTCGGTCGACCAAGTGACTTTTAATTATTTATTTAGGTCCTGATTTTTAGTGTAGTTTACCTCTGTTTGCATAGTTATGATTTGTGAGTTTAAGGGGATTGTGCAAGTGATGTTATAGGGACCTAATAGTCGATCTATGGTCTATGAGCTTATCAATTCCTACATGCATGATATGCATCAATTATTACAGTCCTTTCTAAATATTTACAGGCCCAAATTGAACTTAATATAAATTACAACAAATAAATATTCTGGGTCTTTATCTTCTTTAAGTCACCTCATGCCATCATATGATCTCGCCACTATGATCCTGCATACAAACTTGACAGACATTAAATAACAGAGTATTTGTCATAATTAAAATATGGTATGACCTATAAGGTCGACATTCTCCTCCTTTTGATGATGACAAATACATCATGCAAAAGTGGGTACAACCAAGAAAGGCTCACCTTGACAATATGCAGAATGAGAAGTTTAAAGATTTTAAAAGTTCAAACATTTCCCCAAGGTACCCAATTTTGCCTAATTTTTTTCCTTTTGGCAACAGCAAAAAGGGTCATGATATATTTTAAGCATATAGGCAAGGCATTGAGTAAGAATCATTTAAATAGAAGATATGGTTTGGTAAGATTTTTTTTTTTTGAAAAATCAGTAATAGGTCATTTGAAAATAGAGCATTTCCTAAAAATATCTGTATAGAAATGACCAAATTGAGTTCAAATTTACAATTATCCACTACAGACAACTCAAACAGTCTAGTATGGATCAAAACAAAAAACATAAGTATAGATCTCAACATGCAAGAGATATGATAACCATGCATTGCAAACTGCAAACCAATCCATTTGTGCACTTGATCAATTTTCTATGTGGCCTCTCTACTATGCATTAGACCTAACTCACGTCTAATCTGTATGAACTTATCTTCCTAAAGAGGTTTGGTGAAAATATCAGTCCATTGTTCATTGGTGCACACAAACTCATGTGCCACATCCCCTTTTTGCACATGATCATGAATGAAATGATCTGTAATCTCAATATGTTTGGTTCGTGAATGTGAGATTGGATTTTTAGATGTATTAATTGCACTAGTATTATCATATTTAATTAGAACTGTATCGTAGTGCAGTCCAAAATCCATAAGTTGTTGCTTCATGTAAAGCTTTTGAGCACAACAACTTCCAGCCGCAATATATTCTACTTCGGCTGTGGATAAGGCAACTGAGTTCTATTTCTTAGAGAACCAAAAAACCAGAGATTGTTCTAAATAGTGACAAATGTTGCTAGTACTCTTTCTATCTACGTTGCTACTGGCAAAGTCAGCATCGGTGTAGCTAACAATTTCAAATGTCGTATACTTAGGGTACCATAAGCCTAATTCGATAGTCCCAACTAGGTACCTAAGAATTCTTTTGACCGCTAACAGATGAGACTCCTTAGGAGCAGCCTAAAACCTAGCACACATGCACACACTAAACATAATATCAGACTGACTAGCTGTAAGGTATATGTAACGACTCGGAATATTTTAATGATTAAGTAATTAGGAAAATGATAGAAGGAATAGATAAATAAGGAATAAAGGAGAAAAGAGAAAATTTTGGATTAAGGGAATAACATACCTCATCGACGAGTTTCATGTCCTCGTTGATGAGTGTTCTACTAAAGATCATCGACGAAGTTCAGTTCCTCGTCGACAAGAAGATCCCAAATGAGAAAATTTTAGATTTTAAGACTCGTTGACAAATGAGTCTCCTCATCGACAAAGTTTCTATGACTCGTCGACGAACCTCTCTACTCATCGACGAGGCCCCGTGGCAAAATCGAGTATAAATAGAACTAGGGAAGCTTCCATGCAAAGAAATCATATTTTCTCCATTTTTCTCTCTTTAGAATAGTTTTCTCTACCTTCTCTCTAACTTTTCGGCTTAGATTCAGCCCGAATTGACGATCGGAGACCGCTATGGTGTTCTAGGGAAGATTCTCTACACATCTAGCGGAGCAGTTTCCCAAACTGGGCTTTTCGGGAAATGCTCCTAAGTTGAGGTAAGAGCTAAGATTCTTTGTTTTGGGGTTCTAAAGGTTTATTTGAGATTTATAAGTTGAGAAAATGTAGAAATAGTAGTTTATTTGGGGTTTATTTAATT
Organism: Malania oleifera; assembly: GCF_029873635.1. NCBI lineage: Eukaryota > Viridiplantae > Streptophyta > Magnoliopsida > Santalales > Ximeniaceae > Malania > Malania oleifera. The sequence goes on from NC_080420.1 coordinate 73,951,634, forward strand.
AAACTATGGTTTTTGATTTAGGGTTAGGGTGAGCATCACAGGCATCTTTTGGGGGTTCCTATTGGCGTAGTTCAAGAAAGCAGGTAAGGGGGAATATATATTAAACCATATTTTTATGAATTAATTGGAAAATTAAATATGTTATAAATATATATATATATATATATATATGTTTCTGAGTGAAATGGAAATTATGTGATGAATTATGATATGTACATTTATGAGATGTTGGGAATACTGAAATATGATAACAATATATATTGCATATGTATTGTTTCTTATGACATGAGATCCACGTAAGGTGAACTTTACATGAGATCCACGCAATGTGGACTATTACAGATAATGTATATGACATGAGATCCACGTAAGGTGAACTTTACACGAGATCCACGCAATGTGGACTGTTACAGATAATGTATATGTCATGAGATCCATGTAAGGTCAACTTCACACATGATCCACGTAATGTGGACTTTACATGAGATCCACGTAAGTTGGACTTTACATGAGATCCATGTAGGTTGGACTTTACATGAGATCCATGCAAGGTGGACTTTATATGAGTTTTATGTAATGTGAACTATGTAATATGAACTATTGAGAACATGAAAAGATGTATATACAGAGATAACAGATACCAAGTAAAGTAAGAATGAATTGTATATTGCAATATTAGTATTCACACTAATATGATATGTATTTATACGGGCGGGGCAAACTCTTCGCCCGAGGGCTTGCTGAGAAAGGCAAGTGCCCTAGTTGGTATCATATGTAGCATTAGGCTGCATAACGTATTAGGGCAGAAGGAAATTACTTGTATGGGTAGGTAAATTTCCTTATTCTCGAGAGCCTTCGTTGGTAAACTTTTGTATGAACTGTGTAGGTACAAGATTACTTCTTCACCTGAGGACTTACTGAGTAAGGTAAGTGCCCTAATATGTTTTAGCTATGACCATTGGTTGCCTAAAGTATCATAGCAGAGGGGTGCTACTTGTATGGGCGGGTAATCACCCCAATCCTTAGGAAATCTCGTTGGCAAAATACCTTGTATGTGTTTGATTAAGTTCAGGATGGGATTTTAGAAATTATGATAATGTTATGCTAGTGATGAATACATATACATATGTTACTTACAAACCTCATGTTGGCCACACGCTGATTTAATATATTGTTTCTTCCCTTACTGAGATGTATCTCACCCAAATACAAATTTATCTTTTTCAGGAACTCCATGAGATCAAGCTTAGAGAGCTCAAGATTATTATAGCATTTTTGGTTATAAAAAGGAAAAAAGGGTATAAACTTGATGATACTTTTGGGCTATATAAATTTATGTTTTATGTTTTTAGGTTTTAAATCTTCTGAGAAATGGATGATTGTGAATACTAGAGTTGTGGAATATGTTTTGGAGTTATGTATATATGTGGATACAGGTGGATATATAGTTTATGTTAGAATGTAGGTATATGTAGAAAACTCTGGTATTATACTGGTTGAGGATTGTAGTTATGTTTTCCACTGCGTAATTATAAATGGAATAACAAGAACAGGAAAATGAATAACGTGGCACCCGGGTCCCATAAGGCGGGTTTGGGCGCCACAAAGCACGGTTAATCAGGTATAATGCATCGGACTAGATTTTTGGGTTCAGGGCGTTACAGTATAGAAGGCTACCAATTATGCCACGATACAGTTTTACATCAACAGGGATGTCTTGCTCATCTTTATCAAGTTTTGTGGAAGAGCTCATAGGAGTTCCCAAAATTTTATCATCTTCCATATTAAATTTTTGAGGAAGTCCCTAACATATTTAGATTAGCATATAAAGGTTCCATTTTTAGTTTGTTTTAATTTGAAATCCTAAGAAGAAACTCAGTTCACCCATCATGCTCATCTCAAATTCACTTTGCATGCATTTGACAAACTCATTACACAGTTCATCATTAGTTGCTCCAAAAATAATATCATCAACATATATTTGAACAATAAGCATATGATCATTTTTAGATTTGACGAAAAGTGTAGTGTCAATTTTGCTTCGAGTAAAACCATTTTCTAAGAGAAAACCACTAAGCCTCTCATACCAAGCTCCAGGAGCTTATTTCAAACCGTACAAGGCTTTTAACAACCGATAGACCTGATTAGGATATTTATGATTTTCAAACCCTAGCGGTTGTTCTACATATACTTCTTCATTTATATAGTCATTTAATAAGGTGCTTTTGACATCCATTTGGTAAAATGTAAAGTTCTTAAAAGTGGCATAAGTAAGCAATATACAAATGGCTTCCATTCTAGCTACAGGAGCATAGGTTTCTTCAAAGTCTATGCCTTCTTCCTGATTATATCCCTAGGCAACTAGTCTAGCTTTGTTCCTAGTTACTACCCCATTTTCATCCTTTTTGTTTTTATACACCCATTTGGTTCCAATAATAGTATGATCATCGGGCCTAAGAACTAGGGTCCAAACTTTACTTCTTTCAAGTTGGTTAAGTTCTTCTTGTATAGACATTACCCAAGATTCATCCTGTATGGCTTCCTTAATATTTTTGGCCTCTTCTTGGGATAGGAAAGCAAAATAACTAACTAAATTTCTTGAGGAAGATCGGGTGGCTACACCACGTGAAGGTTCACCTATAATTTTATC